>NW_026623795.1:285348-427870 GCF_030028575.1 Malurus melanocephalus | reverse complement strand
TTTTTTTTTTTTCTTCTTTTTTGTTTAGCTGTAATGGCATTTCTGTTTGACCTAAAGGCTCTAGTGGACATGATGTCTATTGGCACACTTCTTGCTTATTCRCTTGTAGCAACCTGTGTCCTCATTCTTAGGTGAGCCAAAAACATCTGTTGTATTCTGCTGTGGTTTTTTTCTTGTTGGGCAGTAAATAAACAGAAACCTTATTTACAAAACATGTTTTTTTTCTAGATAGACAATAGCTGTAAACATATAAATTGTTTCTAAGAAGCAGTGACTCCTCAAAGAAAACAATGATATATAGTTTTATAATTATAGCAGTGAGGCAGGTCAAAAGTTGTGTTGAAATCCAGACACCTTTTATTTTCCAGAAGAAATATTGGTCCAAGCATTAGTCCCAAAGATACTAGATATGAGCTTGTGTACAGAATTCAGTGAATGATATTTTGATATGAATACAATCTATATTATACATCAGGCATATTGCATTTTGGGGAAAGGTGTAGATGTTCTAGGCAGTTTATGTGATTAACAAGTTCAAGTGGTTGCTTTGCATTGTCCTAGTCAGAAATGAAAGACCAGACAAGTGTTTCAAGATGTGGTGGCCCTAGAAGAGAGTGGAATTATTATCACTTAATGAGTGAGACCATAAATACTTCTCAGTAAAACTAGTATCTGTCATGTTTGTAAACATATGGAATAATATATTGCTAGCTACAGCTCACTTTATTATGTTCTATTTTACAAAAGTCAGCCTTTATTACTTAAGGCTAAGTAATTAACTTTGAAAAGTATTAAGAGCTTAAATTCGGCTCTAATTCATTGTTGCAAAAATTTATACTTTGTAAGAGAAGGTTATTTTACCTCAAAAGATCTTATTTACCACACACATTTTTTAAAATACACTTAAAAGCAAACAAAGCAGACGTAAAATTTCAGTTAATGCCAGTTTAGAAGCCTCCTAGAGTATGGGAAGCAAGTCAGAAACGAGCTCCCTTACTCTTTCCTTGCTGTTGACTACCAGATCCTGTCCTTTATTTCTGTACAAGATTGATCTTTGGTGCATTCAGGTAGCTTAAAAAACTGCCAAAAAATTTCTCAAACCCACCCAAAAAATGAATTGCAGTAGTATTTTATATATGAGAGTGACTAATAATGCTGTTGCAGTGCAGTTATAACTTGGGAAATTCTAAATCTCTACGGAAAAGAATTTAGTACTTACATACAGTCCTGGAGTCATATTGCTTCAAATCTGGAGGTATGCTGAATAGTTTTTTATTACTCTCTTTGTTTTATGCATAGGTACCAACCCACCTATGAGGGACCAAAATACTCTCCAGAAAAAGCAGCTTTGGCTGCAGCTGAAAGGGAATCTGCAGTAAGTGAGTCACGGATAAACATGATAGAAGAGAATCGCTTCCATCTTCAGGCCTTGATGAATCCATCCAGTTTACCAACTGAGCAGACTGCAAATATAGTTAACTTTTTAGTGGGTCTCTTAGGTAAGTCCTGTCCAAACTCATACCTGTATTAACATAAATAGAATTTTATTAAAGACAGAATTAAAAATCCACTGATATCATGCCTTCTYTCAGTCATACCAAATGTGTCATTTGGTGCTTTTATGCTTCTTGATGGGTTGATCTAATCTGTAATCATTTGCATTATAATCACTGAATTAAACATATTCATGATAACAGTACATATTGAAGCTAGCTATCACTTTCTTAAAGGTCACTTCCTCTTCAATTCTGAAATTAAGTGCCCTCTGTCTGTAATTTTGTTTTTCATACAGCTTGCTTGATTTGTGGCTTGAGTGTCCTCATTACATATGGGATTCATTTTATTGCTAAGTTGGAGCCGTGGAGTATTGGCCTTCTTGCTTTGTTGGTGGTATCCTTTGTAGTTACCGTTCTCCTCATCCAAAGGCAGCCTCAGAACCAGCAGAAAGTAGCCTTTATGGTGAATAACTTATTCTCTATGTTACTTTCTAATGAGAGCTTTGGATGGATTCTGACAAGTGGGTTGGATGGATTCTAACAAGTGGGAGAGAGAACTTAGAAACTGGAAAACAACTCAGAAACTGATGAGTGTACGATAACTTGTCTGTGTATTCTGCAATTCTTTGGACCTCAATACAAAGTATAAGTCCTTTCATTTTCCACTTTCATTTATATTCTAAGCTATTTAATGGAAGTAATGAAGTATAGTGATGAAAGTTAAGGAATATGGTGGAGCTGGGGAAGCATTTCAGTATAAGGGAGTAGTTATATTGTTTTTCAGCTATAAATACAGGAATTGATTAGTATATGTTCAGCATAAACTGGAAAGCTTTTCTAAAGCCTTGGAGAATATATATTAAACATAATGTTTAGAAGTTTAAGATCTGTAGAAACTGTTGGTTAAACCCAGTGAAAATTTCACTACATTACAAGAGCAAAAAAAATTAAATTCTTCATTAGGAATTACATTTGTAACCTCTAGCTTGTGTTATAAAACTGACATGTGACATGCAAAAAATATATATTTAACACAAATATATTAAATATTTCCTTTTAGGTTCCACTATTGCCATTTTTGCCATCATTCAGTATACTGGTAAATATTTACTTGATGGTGCAATTAAGTGGAGAAACTTGGATCAGATTTAGCATCTGGATGGCACTTGGTATGTACTTCTGCTCATTTCAGTCATTTCATAAACTAGAATTCATGAATCCCACCTTAAAACATAGTTTTTCTTCAAATATTTGAAAAAATCTCAGTGCTTTAATAAAAGCCAGCTAATATTTCTGATCAAAAGAAGAGTAAGCTTCGGAAGAAGTATTTCTATGCAGTCAAAATTGTAAATAAAGCTTTTAAGTAACAAGAGGAATTCCAATATACCATGACTTTTTTTCCTGGTATGTATAGCCAAAATTTTATATAAACCTGCTTGTAAGAGGTTTCTTCCCTTGTATCAGTCCTTCATCTTTTAGATCTAGACATAAATTAATTCTATCAGTCATACTACATGTGTTAGCATTAATTCTATCTAGACATAAATTAGAGATAGTAGTTTCCATAATCTACAAGAGCAGTTAATTATGCAAAAATGATGCACTGGAATTTACCACAGAAACAGGGAACACTTGAAGCATGAGCTCTGATTCAGATATCTGAAGAAGAAAATTATTTTGCAAAACCTGTTCAGCTAGAGAGGTGTAACTACTTTTTAGTGCACTGCTTGCCTGAAAACCCTATGAACTTTTTTTTTTTTCTTTTTGGAAGGCTTCATCATTTACTTTTCTTATGGCATCAGACACAGTGCTGAAGGTCGTCATAGCAATGGAGATGACGATTCTTGTTCAGAAAATAGTGGGTTACAAGAAAAGAACCCTATAGAAGAAGTGGATGAACCTGAAAATACAAATGAAAGGGATCAATTTCTTTCACATGAAAGGACAAGTGAATGTTAAATTGCCAACACACCAATCTTTTAAACCTTCAATTGGGATTTTACTTGCAGACTGAAATTTTAGAAGCTTTCTGCCAACACTGTGCCTCTTGAAAGTGTTTACTACAAGGCCTGACTGACATTTTGGACAAGCTGCTAATCCAACTTCATAATTTCAGAACTGACAGCATGGAATTTAATGTTTAATTTTTTTTTAAAGTACCCTTTGACAAGCAAAAATTTGGACACATTGTTTGAAGTGTCATTCAAAATCACTAGAAATCATCAAATATAAAGAATTTTAGAACTGTCTGCAAGAAGTTTTGAGTATTTGACAATGGACTGTGAACACAAGTGCCTTCTATAGCTTCTCCTTATCTTTGTTACATGTTTTGGTAACAATCTAATTTCTTTCTGTTAAAATAACTCATGGGAGATAAATTTCATTTACACAGGCCTGGAAAGTATTTGCAAAATGAATGGTAATTGCATTAATCAGATACTTTGTAAAAATTAGAGGATAGTTTGTTTATGTAAAAATAAGTGATTGCTTATCTTTGTTAATCATGACTACTAATCAGTAGTCACGGAGAACTCAATCAGTGAAGATACTTCTTTAAAGGTTTTYAGTCCCTCTAAATAGCATTCAAGATTTCTAGTTATGTGAATGCCTTTTCTTTGAAGGATGCTGTGTGTACAGAATAATACAAGAGGAGCTCTTCTATTTTCTCCAAAAGTATCTGGGAAATAATGTGTTGGTTATGGTATTGACAGTGACAGTCAGATGCGCTTTAGCAAATTTTGTGCTTTTGGTTTCAGAAGGRCCAGAATTTTATCCCTGACTAAATAATTTGGTACTTATATGTAGCAGTCATCCAGTTTGCCTCCTTGATACTAATTTTCTCCCCTATACTTGTTCCTTTATCATGTTCCAGAACTGATATTTCTGAGTGTTATACATTGCTTCTCCTAAGAAAGATTAATGCCCAAAATCCCRGTTTTCAGATGGAAGGAGAAGTCTAAAAAACAGAGGTCTGGGCTTCAGGAAAAGTATCCTGTTATCAGAACAGTATTTCAGTGGTTCATTAAGTCGTAAACATATGTTAGTTCAGCACTTTTTCATGAGCCAAGCCTACCACAAATCCATTCATGTGGGTATGATGTCTAAATGCTCATTTATATAAAGAGCCAAATTGGTGTGGGTGAACAATTTAGTGCTGGTAAAAATAGAAACTGTTCTTTCASTGTAAGTCATGCTACCTGTCAAAAGCACCCAGATATTTATTATTCATATATTTCTCAACAAGGAGTAGATTTAAGTCCCATGAATGATTCCAAAATATGAAATAATTTTGCAAGAATATATTTACAAAAATTTCTTCCCTAGAGCAAAAACTGTCTTGGACTTTGTCATGGAGAGTTGCAATCTGTTGCTGGTGCTACCCATTAGTATTAATTTCTGTTGTTAGTTATAAGAACTTAAGATGCCAAGAGAGCTATCTTGGTTGACAGTGAAAAGCACCTTTTTATAATAGCTGAAGAAGAAAAAAATTAAAACTAGTTAGGCTGCTTCTGTCTCTCTCCTGTTCTTTTTCAGAGAACAGGTCACTCTTTTTAATGTTAGAAATGACTTTTTAACTCCTCAGCTTCACAAAAAGCCATTGCTGTGAGAGCAAGTCAGTTGTGTTCACGTAGAGCTCATGCGTGATGTCTTTACCAKCCTACAGTGAAACACAGCTCTTCAAATTCCTTACACATCTCAGCATTTGGGAAGCACAGACTTACTTTTTGCTATGGTTGTTGATGCCACAGAGCAGCCCAGCCAGGCTCCCAAGACACAAACTGCTGCTGTTCTGTGATGTACAAGGAAGGCTCCTTTCCCTCCCAAGGCCATCATATAGAATGTTTGTGTGCACACCTGTCTATGCATTTGCATATATCTGACAGTAGCCCATAGCAATTTTGATATCCTGGTTGAAATAATTTTTATATTGCACTGGAATTTTCCTTTTAAGGGATATTGTCAATATAATTAGCTTCTGACTAAAACTAGTGCTAGCTGAGACCTCTGGAGAGAACTAAAGGAAATAAATGTTCTAACTTATTCACCTGATGGATGTGTCAGCACTTCGTATATTGACAGTTTCCCCTTTCATTTGTATGAATGTTTCTCCCCCCTTGTTAGAGAAATTAATTCTTTAAAAATAATAGAATGTACCTGTGTGACTGTTGCTAAGACAGATAGGAGGAGCACCAGAACTATGCACATAATGAGATAGAACTATCCACATAAAAGGAAGTCATTGGGTACTCTTGGTTTCTTCAACTGTGCAAAGCTTATTTAAATGTGCATATAATCATTATTAGTCAGTGGCTGAGTGAAAACAGACAAGCCAAAAGTAAGATATTGATGGTAAATTGTACACACTGTCTTGAAATTCCAGATGCTTTAGCAGGACTCTGCAGAAGCTAAGGACATGTCATTCTAGTCCCTGTCCAGGAAGGTTGGATGAAACAAAAGCTGATTTTGTYCTGACATTTGTCTATCTCGGTACTTGCTGAAAGATCAGTAGAAAGCACARGTCCATTGGAATTGAAATGTTATTTTTTAACACAGTTGTTGATATTGTAAATTGTTATGTGCAAATAGTAATGATGTGTTTTAATACAAAATATCTACTTTTGAAGGTAGCTTATTAGCCTTTGTAGAAAACATTCTCTTAAACTTTATTTATGTTGGTACACTCTGGACATGCCATTAGATAAAGGAATTATTCTTACCTTGTCGGATTTAAGAAAGTAAACCAAAACATATTTAACAGAGAACAAATAACTATTTTTGTTCTGAGCTATAAGAGTTATAAAACATTTCTGAACAGTTTATGTTAACTGAAATGATCTTCCTGTGGTATTCAAGTTCTAATTCTGCAATGGAAAGTTTTATGACAAAACTTAGATTACATTTTCTGTTATCATGGATAAAACTTTGTTGATAATAATAGTATGTTTTTTCCTTCACGASAAATGTTGATAAGATTCCCAAAATCTGTTATATTGTGCTTAATGTTGCCAAGTGTTAAAGCCACTTACGTCACCTGCTGTTGAAGAACTATCAGCAATAAATGTCAATAGTAGTGATACAGAAGTATGTGCTTATGTACTTAAGTAGGAATTTAACTGTGTCATCCAGAACCTTCACAATACAATGAATTTAGAGGCAAAAAATTGGTAAAGCTTAAATATGTATTCTATATTTTATTAGATGATAAATCACCTTTCCCCTAAAATTTATGCATATATCTATATGAAATGTAAGGCATATTATTTTCATGGAAGTTTTAATAAGTGCCACTATCAGTGTGCCATAAGCATTCTGAGATGGTGAAATCATGACAGGAAATCTGTGTGGGACTGTGCAATTGGGTACGAGGCCTTTGACATTGAGGCACATTTTGTACAGTAGGATTTTAATTCACAGGAAGGCTGGCATGTGTTACTTGAGTGCATAAAAAAGAAAATAAAAGCACCTTTTTAATACTCCCGGGCCTTAATTCTTCCTATAAACTCTGGGAAGTCTGTATTAATTGCAGTATATTCACTGAAGGCACTGAAGTTATTCAGTGTTAAACAAATATATATTTTAGAGAAAGAGCAGATGGTATTTAATATAGTATAGGATCTTTGTATTTGTTTTTCATTTCCTGTATCTTTAGTATTTCTTTCTGGTATATGTTTTGAGGACCTTTGCATTTTTAATAGTTGGACCTTTTCAAAGCTAATTATAATGCCTTTACCATATGCTGATCTATTTTCCATTTGACCTTAGAAATCAAACTCAACATCAGCAAAATTGAAGGATTTCTGTGCATAGACATGCAAACATGCATTACAAAGAATTACGTGTGTATATATATATTTTTTTATTGTCAGTTGGACAAATTCTGTTGTTTTAGTATGTTTTTTCAAGCCTTTTGCTAGGTGAAATCCAGCTTCACCAAGTTTAGTTGGARTCAGATCATGAGAATTTGAATATTTAGGAAAGGATTTTTCTTTTGTGGTACCAGAAAGTAAAGCATGAAATATATGTTACATACCTTTAAAAACAGTTATGTGTGCATCATTTTAAAAAACTTTAGTGTTCATRTCTATCTTAACTTTTTGCTCATATGTACATTCTAGTGATTATTTCTGTATTGTATGCTGCTGACCATTTAAAATGTAGATAGGATGATTATGATGCAATTTAAACTACAAATTGTATTTCTTTGAAGTGCTCTACCAAAATGAAAAGCCTTGAATTTTTATGAATGTAAAAATGCTTGTATTTAAGAATATGGTGCTTTTTTTTCCACTTTACAACAGAATTGTTATCAGTGACATTTTTAGTTACCTTWGTTTCAAATTCTAATGGGAATTACATTGCTCTTCATTTACTGTAAAATGTGCTTTGTGGGATAACAATTGTGCTTTTGTTCCATATTTTTTAAATAAAGTTGAATATCACTTGTATGTACTTCATAAACCAGATGTAACTTTAATCACCACTACAGTTTTAGTTAACACTAAAATAATATACTGACTTAAAATCATCAGTATGCTGGATACACAAATCCTAGCACATTTAAAATAAATAACATGATAACACTGTATGCATTTTGTAGAGGGTAAAACAACCATGTTTTATGTTTAAATGGGGAGTAGGTCTGGAGATGAGAACACTTGCAGTATTTGTTTTCTACTTGCTTCCAAGCACTGAAGAAATCACTGAAATAGAGAATAACAGCCTTTGCTTTGGGCATTTTGGTTTGCAATGCCAAACCAGAGATGATGCTAGGTTTGATTTCCAGAGGGGTCAAGTAGCTGTTGGCATTTGTGCTCAATTTTCTGAACCACCAAACTTTGTCCTGGTATTCACCGAATCTCAGAGTTGGATGAATAACTCATCGTTGTCTTCTTCTACCCTTTTTGTGAAAAAAAACCCAAACCAATTCAACCAACCATAACACCAACAGAAAAAAAAAAAAATCCCAACCCCACAAAAAAACCCCCCAAAACCCAAACCCCCCCCCCCCCCCCCAACAAACCAACCCCAAAATCTTCCTCAATTTTGAATAGTACTGTGAGTGTAGCAAGAGAATAAAAGCATGTGTTTGGGCAGTGGATAACAACAGTCTGGACACAGAACCCTACTAACAGGGCAAGATTATAATTTGGCACTGTTTTCAAAGACATTTGAGCAGTCATCTTTGTTCACAGACTTAAAAGTAGCTATGACAGTAGTTTTTCAGAGATATTGTCTTTATAAGGAATTATAGTTTTGAAAKTATTAATTATCACCTTATTGTACATACAGACTTACTAAGATGGTCTTGAAAATCTTGGTCCCATGAAGCAGTGGAATAGGGCCACTAAATTAAATGAGAACAAGAGCAATTCTGCAAGTATCTCATCACATTTAAAACATTACTTGAAAAGATATATTTATCTATTGGCTTACTCATGTGGAGGCCTGGGGTCATTCCATGAAGGTTTCACATTAGTTCTKCTGATGCCTATAAATGAAAATGTTTTTCGTGCATACCCACTGTAAAGTAGGACACTTAAAATTACTAAAATMATTTTCTTTCTTCATTGTATACATCTGCACAGGAAAAAGGAATATGTAAGTTTAAGTAGGTCTTAAAATTACCGTATTTTCCATAACACACTAATACTTGGAGCTCAGACACCATTAGATCATTGGCCTACCCCATGTATGAGARCAAAAGGGAAATTTCAACTAAGAAGGCACATAAGGATTGCAATTTTGCAAATGACAGGAAAAGCCCACTCTTCATCATGAGCAGGAGTTGTGAATATTTCCAATGCAAATTTGCAGTTTATACTACACAACTTTTCTGAGTTACCTCTGAGATTCATTAACCTTTAAGCAAAGACTGATCACCTTTTCAGATGTAATACTTAGAGGTATACTAAATGTTTATAGGGGGAAAGACTTAAAATATCCTGTAGCAACAAAAATATTCTTTTTCCTAATTTGTTTCAGGTAATGGATGACATGTTGATGAGACACTGATGAAAAAGAGGTCATAAAATTTCATCATCTTACTCCACTCCTGGGCCCTACTGCGTTCTTTATGCTAACCAGGTGCCTCAGGGTGAAGCCTTAGAGCAGGGTCAGGCAAGCAAGTCTCCAAACTGTGCATATGTGTGTGCTTACAAGGGTAGGGGAGCATAATGCATAACCCTTCTAACTTTTTTTGTGTGGATGCAGATGAAGCCTAGGGTTCCTTTAAGTAATCTGTAAATACTCTGCTCTCACATCTGTTGTGGCCAGGGACACAACTTTTATTTCTTTTTATTCACACCGAACTGTGGTTGTGCCTGCTACAGGATCTGTCTATAATCTGTGACAGTCACTGTTTTACTGCCCTGCCAGTCCAGCATCTTCACCTGGCTTGCATCTACCTTTGTGGCCCCTCCAGTCACATTTTCCTCTCCCTTCTCTCCTCCAAGGAAACCCTCAGATTTCGAGGAACAGCTTTTGACAGCTCAGAGTGAGCATAAACGTGCATGCATTAAAAATCAAGTTCATCTCTTAGCAGCAAAGAGATACTTGCACCTTTACGCAGGTGTCCACGGAAACTGTATCAAGGCATATGGAACCCCAATTTGGATCAAACAGATACTTCCTCTGTTTTCCGCTGTGAGGTAGCTTTACCTGAGCTATTAGAAATCTCTTTGCTGTAGCAGGCTGGTAGGAGTGCAAGAGTTTGACGTAAAAATGTACTTTTGCTGTCTTAGCCCAGTCCCGCTCAATGCCCGACGTGTGCACCTGTGGGGTCATCTGTGTGCACCTGTGGGGTCATCTGTGTGCCACCTGTGGGGTCATCTGTGTGCCACCTGTGGGGTCACCTGTGTGCACCTGTGGGGTCACCTGCGTGCCACCTGTGGGGTCATCTGTGTGCACCTGTGGGGTCACCTGCGTGCCACCTGTGGGGTCATCTGTGTGCCACCTGTGGGGTCACCTGTGTGCACCTGTGTGCCACCTGTGGGGTCACCTGTGTGCCACCTGTGTGGTCACCTGTGTGCCACCTGTGCGCCTCTCGCTGCTCTGCTCTGCCCCCCCGGCTCGGGCCCGATGGCAGCTGGCCCTGTGCAGACCGAGGGGCAGCTGTCACCGACCGGCCGGTTCAAGCAGCACCTTCCCCGCGCGTCCCCGAGCGTATTGGGGCTGTAGCTCCGCTCCGCACCGGGSTCTCCGGCGAGGAAGGGCGGCGGGAGCTGGAGCGGGAGCGGCCCAGCCTCAGCCCCTCCCCGCCGAGGCGCCCCGAGGCCGCTCCCACCGCTGCCGCTGCCGCCGGGCCCGGGCCGCTCTCGCCATGCAGCTCTGGGTGCTCCTCAGCCTGCTGCTGCCGCTGCTGCAGGAAGCGCTGCCACACGGTGAGCTGCCGCCCCGACGGGTCCCCACACTTGGCGAGGCGCCGCGGGCTCCCCTCTTTCCAGTCGTTCCCGCTGTGCCGGGACAGGAGCGGGAGCCATCGCGGGAGGGGGCGGCGGCGGGGCTCCCGTCCCGCTGGGCTGAGGCGCAGGGATGGCGGGTTGCTCGCATCGTGTGCAGCCAGCAAGTCTCGAAGCTTTCGGCCGAAAATGGGGGTTTGGGTTTTGGGGAGAGGCGTTCGCGGCAGCCCCGGCTGCTCCCACCGCCCTCTCTCTGTGGGATAAAACGATAGAGTCTGCGTCCAGTCCTGTGTGGCGCCTGAGGAGAGACAGTGCTGGACGTGGGACAGTGCTGGAYGTAATGCTTGGATTTAGAAAACAACCAAAAAAAAAAAAATTGATTTTGTGCGCCATTGTTTGATTGAGAGTACCGAGCTTTACTCTCAACTCCGCTTCRGGTTGTGAGAAATTCTTGATGGCGAAAGGCAAGTCTTCGGGAAGAGACAYTTATAACTCATTGACTTACATAGACTTTACCTAGGCAAAGGAGAGGCTCTTTCCCTYTTGCAATATGTGAATGAGTTTTTCACCATGGAGGGGCTTGGGGATCAAGGCCTGCTTAACCCGTGGAAGGGTTTGCAGAGAAATGAGAGGCAGGCTCTTAGGTGTGTGCTGAAAGGCGGAGAAGCAGCTACCAGAAGTAGTTCAAGAGGTCATAAGGAAAACATTCTTGTAAGAACATGGAAAAWTCTTCACCCTAAGAGCTTTTAAGCATAGAAAGAAGTTGTTGGAGGAGGCTGTAGAGTMTCCAGCCTTTGGGAAAGTTGGAGCTCAGCTGGACAAGGCTCAGAGCATCTGAACAGGGGTGGGAAGGGATTTCCAGAAGCCCTTTACAGTTTCTCTCACAACTGTGTGCAAAGGAATTGTGCTGTGGACCAGAGTGGTATGGGAGGCGATTTCCGCTGAAAAATCTGGTCTGGGAGTGTGTGCTACCACAAGTGTTTTTTTCTGTTTGAGAAGCAGACAATAAAAACACAGAAAAAGAGATGAGATGTAACTTRGGCAAAAGATTTCCCAAGCCTCTGTTTGTCATGTTTATACTGAAGTTTGACTGGGTGCTTCCTGCTCTACCATCCAGAAACGTAGCAGTGGAAGAAAGTAACCTGGCATATTTAATAAGAGTTTCTTGTCTAAAACTAAATGTAGAAGTCCTAATATATAATTGTAATTTCAAAATAGTCTTCCTAATTTAGCTTATATTAGTTTATGAACTAATGAAATATGCCCCTCAAGATTTTCAGTGTGTTTGGATGATTAAWTTTTTATTTGATGTACCAGAAATGATGTGTCCAGCTTGTCCTGTCACATTGGTTGTAATAACAAAGACTCTTTCCTCACATAGTAATCCTGCTGGTTAATTATATTTTGTGGTAACTTCACACTTAATTTTTTTTCTTGAAGGAAGAGTTCATCACTATTAATTGAAAGTTTTTTCAGTCTCTGATGGTGCCAAGATGTAGCATGGGGCCTGCCTTCTGGAATGGATATATCTGGTGTACAGTGACCATGATTCTGTTGTACTTGTGGGAGACCTTGCTTCTCAGGCTCTCTAGGYTGACACTTGAAGTTTAGGGGCCTTCTTGAGTTATTAACTGTGCAGGTGTGAGACCAGTGGAATATGCATGTGGATATAGGTGATGTCTCAAATGAAAAATGAATGTGCTTTAGGCTTATGTGACTAGCACCCATTTTGAAATTGTTGTGTGTGTGGTATTTGTGTGGACAAGGGGCAGACAAACATTAAAGGATAGGATGAGACAAATACCATGAACAGGGAGCAAAAGTGCTGCATGGTGTGTTTCTGTGACATGTGGATGCCTAGTCTGCTACTRTGATGTGCTGAGTTAGTAGGGACCCTGAATGCACTGTTGCAGCTGAAATTAGTACAGCACATCTTAGAACTGACATTAGGAACTGGTCAGATTTAGAAATGAGACATTTTCTCAATGAATATTTTTCTAAGTATTCATTTTATCAATTTTTAATAAGAAATGCTGCTGCACTGAAGCAGTGCAACATGAAATACTGCAACATAATTAAAACAGTGAGGACTCGGCATACATGTAGTGAGATGGTGAACTATCTCAAATGAAATATCTCAAATGTGGCGTATTCATGTACTTGCATGAATGGGCTAGTTTCCCGTTTCTTGGGAAAGTCTTGCAGATTGGGTAAGGAAATGGAGGGTTCTTGGTGATGGTTTCTGTGTTTCTGGAGGGATGGAATTGTGTGTCCTCTTTACCTTAGGTGATAACTGTCATAGAAAGATTTAATTCAGCTCTGACAGAAATCAGGATTGTGAAGTGCAGAAGTGATGGTGTCAGTAGATATCTGGGCACACTTCTAAGGGAGTGTTGGGAAGAGACATGGCCACAGCTTATTTGGAAACTCACCTCTCAGGAAGTTGCAACAGAGAGGCAGAACCAGGTTTTCTGTGTAGCAAGATAAAAGCTCCTCTGATGGTGTTTCCCAAAGTGCCCCTGCTGTCACCTGCAGGGGAATACAAGCTCAGGCAGACAAGGGTCTCACTGAGCAGCTGGGTGTGTGGTACAGGAGGAAAGTGTTCAGACTCACTGGTAGCTATAAAATGTGGAACAGAGGGAGCTTGTGTGGAGAGAAAAAACTTGGTCTTGAGAAAATTAAAACCAGGCTTCTGGCACTTAAAACTGAAAAGCTTTCATAGGGGAGTCTTTAAGAGTTTCTTAAAGGCAGAGTGTCAGGTGTGGCAGAGCACACAGTATGGGATGAAGCATTTCCTACGGGTGGGGTTGCAGGATCTGTGTGCCTTTGAAACAGTGCCAGGATCGAGGTTGACCGAAAGTAGTGGAAATGTCAAAGAGTAGTTTGAACAAATCTGAATAGGGTTTGATGGGAAAGAAAAATGAAAAAGGATGGCTGAACCAAGGCTTTTGTGCTGCTACAGACTAATCTGGAAAATTCAACAAGCAATTGGAATGGCCAATTTGAAATGGGAACCCTTATTCAAAAGGCTTATCAGGTCTTTTGATGGAACATAGGGCACAGTAGTGTGATGGAATTCCACTAAGAGGGAATAGTTTACCCAAGGGACAAGTGGCAGAAGAAAACTTTCGTGTTAAATCTGTTTCCTGGTGGGTTTTAGTGGCAAAAATCATCTGGGCTGAAACACCAGCCCTGTGGAGAACCAATCTGGTAACTGGCTACCCAGTATGTAATGACTGCTCTGTTACTAGAGGTGCAGCAAGGACTGGATAGAAAAGCAAAAGGAAGAATAATTTCCCCTCATGTAGGCTGGGTCATACACATCAGGGTGTGGTGCAGAGTACAATTGTTTCAATGCCACAAATAATGATGACTTKGAGCCACTACTCAAAGAGCCCCTGAGAAGAGCAGCAATTCTTGACTTGATCTGGAGTAGTACTCAGGTAATTGGATTCAGATGCTGCTATGAAACAGCCAGACTTAAGTTTTAATATTCTTGCAGGAATAATAAAAGCCAAGGAAACCACTGATGTGTTCAGTTTTGGAAGGGGGAATTACATAAGATGGGGAGGCTCCTTGGCTCACATATGGGTTAAATATAAAAGCCAGAATACAGCAGACAAAAAGAGTTTGAGAAACAGCTTACAAAAAGACAAAACCAGCCATAAATCCTTTTTCTTGTTCTGATGGGGCAGGGAGACATGGCTGTAGCATTTTTATGGCTGGTAGGAATGGGGATAAGAAAGAGCATCTACAGAAAGTAAACATTTATCTGTTTACATCCATGTTCACTATGGAGGTGCTTAGAGAGGTTTTAATGGAAAATGGTGACATGATAAGCATAGAAGAATCTTTGAATGCAATATCCTTTGAAGCACAGCAATAGGAGATTCTGAGACAGAATTTTTCTCTATGGGGAGAATCATTAGAGGACATCTCAATAGTATGTCAAAAGAATCAGTGTTAGAGAAAATAAGCATAAAAAAGTATCTGTCAAAAGAAAACTGTYGGTAAAGGATTGTAGAATGATCTCTCAGTTTTGAAAGATTGGACAATGAAAATGGGACTTCAAATTCTGTGTTGGCACATGCTAAGTAACACAAATTGGTCTAACTTAATTTGTATATGCCTCAATGGGTTTCTACTTAGGACCTTTTAGCCAGTAACTCCTACATGGGAAAGTGATCTTGGAATTACACTTGATCATTCTAAAAAAAGTCAGCTCCTAATATTGCTGTCTTGAAAAGTAATGAGCTGTTTAGACAGGAAGGGAGACACCATTAATATGTACAACTGGATTTGAGCACACCTTGAACCTGGTATACAGTCTGCTTTTGTGTTCTTTCCATTACCCAAATGTGGTATAGCTGAACTGTTGTATGCTTATTCTTACCAGGAACAATTAAACAGAGTGGGACTTGTCAGACTGGAAAGAGTATGAGTCAAAACCACTCAAGTTTTTGTAAAAGTGTTGGAGAAGCATGGATATTTATTTATTTATTTATTAAAAAAAAAAAAACAAAACAACTAGAAGGCATCTAGTGTTTGTATGCAATTTGTGTTATTTTGAAAACTGACCATACAGATTAATGAAGGAAAACATGCAAGGACTGTATAATAAAAAAAAAAACCCAAAAAACTACTCCAAACAAAACTAGCCAAACACAATATAAAGAAGATGACTGTGGTTCACAGATCTTGAGCTAAAGGTTTTTGGTAGCTTAGGAGGGTAGTATCAAAGGAGGAGAAATGGTTGCCCTGTTCCCTGATTGGCATCTGACACTAGGTGTTGTCGGTGCAAATTTTGGTCTGACCCAAATGTTTCAAATGTATTGCAAGGTGAAAATGCTAGGACTCCCTGGTTTTTAAATTCGTGCTCAGAAAACACCGTGCCATTTAAAAGAAATATGTTGTACATCAGCCTGGACTTGAAGAAGTCAAAGCTGACRCAGTGCAAGGTGTCCAACTGGGGTTTGAGGAGTGTCATGGGAGCCATCAGTGGCAGGAATCTGGAAGTTCATACTGGCAACTGGTACAAGTTTTAATTCATGATGGGTATACAGCAGGGCTGTTTTTCATTCCACAGGGAGCTTGTGGATCGATTTGAACAGTGAAATACCTCAGCATTTCTATGTGAAAAACAAGAACTAATTGTCAGGTGCAGTTAGCAGAGTTTCTAGTGTCCTGCAAAAGTAGTTTTAGACTTGTCTCACAAAAGAGCTCTGCTTCCTGATGTCAGTTAAAGCTGGATTTTTTTTTTCCTTAGTATTTGAGACACAACACTTTTTCGTTCTGTTTCCTTTGTTTGTAAAGGCAACTGGACACCCCTGTTGTCTCTAGGAGATAATGAAATATCTCATTGCTTGTCTCAAAAAAGATTCTGTCTTCATCTGGACTGCCAAAATAAATGGCTTTTACGGAGAAATTATGACTTAAATAGCACCTTCAAGTGACGTGTCATTTGCATTTCAATAATTACTGTAAACTCAGAAAACTGCATCTCTATCAGTATTTTCTAAATTGTAGTGAAGTTCTGCACTTGCCAGTTCTTCGTGTGTCCCTTAGGTTGGAGTGGTGTGTAAGAGGTTATGCAGAATTGATGGGCACATGACATGAACGTGGAGAGCTCGTGTAACATTGTGTCCTGCATGGCAGTGCCAGGAGGTGGAAATGACATAAGTGGCAGGAGTTAGAAATGCTGTACTTCTTTCCCTAACCATTTATAAAATTTTCATACCTTGCATATTTCTCTGTTTATRTAAGTATAGATTTTCCACATGTTGTTGAAAGATCTCTTTCCTTTTTCCCCAGGAAAATGGGTCATGGCAGACTTCAAAAAGTTATGGAAATTAACTCTTCCTACGTTTTATCCATCTCTTCTAGGAAGGACAAAACTTCCATTATTCTCTGGGATAATAAGGAAGGTTGTTTTTTTCCAGAAAGTCTGTATAAACTTCTTCTAATTTTCTTTATTTTTATCAGTTATTGGACAGCCTGTGAAGAGTAAACGTCCAAAAGAACCAGGGGAAAACAAAATTAAGCCCGTTAACAAGAAAGTAAAACCCAAAACTCCCAAAATGAAGGAGAGAGAATCTGCAGACTCCTCTTTGAAGYCCCAGTCCATACTGACACAGGTGATGGATAAAGGTCATTTCCAGAAACTAGCTGCCACTTTAAACCTGTCTGCAGGACAAAGCTTAGAACTGCGATGTAAGGGCAGTAATGTTACTTGGAACTATCCTTCRTATTTAGACACCTTTAAAGACTCCAGACTCAGGTAAGCTATTTTTCTTTTTTTGGAGGAAAAAAACTCCAGAATATTTTTCCCCTACTGCTTTCAACACCACTGGTACTTTTGTTTGTTTGTTCATTTACATTTTTACAATCAACATGTTCTATCTAACAGTTTTTGATGTCCACAAAAAGGCTGAGCAACGCTTAGTCATTACCAATTGCCCTGTGATTTGCACTGTGGGAGTCTTACAGCATGTGAACTGTATTTCCTTCAGATAAATCTAAAATACAGATGATGTTCACCATTGTGCTCCAGCCACAAAAAGGGAACCACATTAGGTTGGTCCAAAGGAAAACACTGAAAATGTGTGAGTGTTTATGTCAGATGCTCACTATGGACTCKGTTGCTCTACAGAGACTTGCAGCTGGTGGGTGTACTGGTTACTAATGTGACTGCCACCTGAGGCAGTACAATTAATTTTCTGARGAGACTCAAACCCGCATCTCTTAACTAGCAAAAAAACCACCAGCCTCCATGCCATGGAGCAAGTGAAGCAGTGGTTCAGTCACAGTTGCCTTTGTGTGCAAAAGGGAAATGCAGGGTTTGTGGTGTGTCAGAGTTTATTGCTGAGGAGTGTTACTTTAAGTCAAGGAAAGCTTTTTCTTTTGTCTTGTGGCATCTTAATGAAAACCTTATGAAGATTTGTTAGAGGAAGAAGAGGAACTGAGGGCTCCCTCCCTTTCTCTGCCCCACCATCTGAGTGTCCTGTTGTTCTGAACATCGTTTCTGAGACTCCATACATTGTTTGCCCTCCTGGTGTTTGGGAGAGTACACATAGCTAAATGTAGATTAAATGTAGTAATTTAGTTCTGTATTAGAAAGAGGAGGGACATATAAGGAGCTTAATAAATAAAATACCTGTCTTCCACAGGTATTTTATTGCCATGAGTACCATTTGTTTTCACTGTCTGTTTTATGGAGACAATGAACCATTGTGAATAATACCCRAAGAAAGAACTGTATGGAGTATTTCTTGGATTATTAGGTGAGAGGAGCATGGAGGTATGAGTCAATATGTCAGCCTCTCTTGTCCTGTTGTTCCTAAATTAAGTACAAGAATKTATGCTCTCTCTAAGTAACTCATGTTATATGAATCTCAGTGATCTATTTCACTTATTTACAGGTGTGATGTTACCTTAAAATTACTCCCAGTGAATTATTTTTTTAGATACATTCTTTTCCTTTCTGCTTCTCTTTCCAAAGAGGAGTGTTGATGAACAGTTACATGCTGTGATCTCTTGCACGTCCTCTTGTAATTCATCAGACAGTTCTCTCTGCATTTATTTGCTTGTCTCTTGGTGGCTGGAGAGTTCAAGGACTACCCTGGCTCAGTGCAAGGCTTCTGTCACAGCAACTTACAGCAGCAGGCTGATTCCTGCTGTGGGTTTATCGCAGGGGTGTCTCTCAGAAGATCTTGTGGCCGATTTAAACTGCTGCTGGTTATTTTGCAAGAAATACTGTTCTATCCAGTTTTCTTTCAGTAGGTGGCGTTTATTAGCTGCAGAACAGACCTGGCCTTCCAGCAGGCCAGAGCTGGATGTTGCACATCAACAGGGAGTATGTGTGTACAAGGTGGTGGTTGTTCTCAAGTCTATCTTAATGTTTTGTGCAATTGCAAATAGATAGCTGGCATGCTTTGGTCCTGTAGACCTCCAGGCCACATTATCTGAGTATCAGCAGCTGGCACTGAAGAGGCCAGGCCAATATTCAGAGTTTTTGGAGAAGAATTGGAATGCCTCTTCATTAGTTATTTGACTACCTATTCCTCTCGTGAAATTAAGTGTTCTCTGTTGATGCATGTGGGACAAAATACAAGAAATTGAGATAGTTTGGGAAAACAAAAAAACAAAACAAAACAAAAAATGTATGGCATGATTGTGTAGTTTTCTGTTTTCCAGTTTGAAGTAGTTTGGGATCCTGTTGCCTCAGCAATTTACCTTTCTGTTCTCAGTCAAGGTCGCAGTAGTA
This sequence comes from Malurus melanocephalus, assembly GCF_030028575.1. Lineage (NCBI taxonomy): Eukaryota > Metazoa > Chordata > Aves > Passeriformes > Maluridae > Malurus > Malurus melanocephalus. The sequence continues at coordinate 408,713 of NW_026623795.1, read as the reverse complement.
TTTTAACCATACAACAGAAGTTGGTAACACCACACAAAATAAATGCTATAAAACATTTTGACTGGGTAGATATAGCTTGCCTGAGTATTTATTTTCTTTTAGAAGTATTTAAGGCTTATACTTAAGGATCTGTATTGAAATATAATTGTCATTGCTTTTTGAAATAAGTTATTAAAGCAGTAGGGCTKCATTTGGCTTAATGAAARTTTTGAATGCCAGCAGAAGATCCTWRAATTAACAAGAGAAATTGAAAATGTAAATTAAAAGCAGATTTCAGAGTCACGGAATAGTAATAATTTATGGACACAATGACTGCAGAATCTTATGCAGTGACATTTCCGTCACATTTTTAACATGGCTTTGGTAATTATCTCAAGGTCTTTGCTTTGTGGAATGTGAAATTTAGAATTTCTGTTCTGTGGTTTTAGAAAGCTTTGATGGAGTTTAACTGGCAGTACCATAAAGATACCATGTTACTTACTTAGCTCAGTTGGCAGTGGTTCGTTAGGGAGCTGGCACCAGAAAAGGTCATCAAATCCATGATCTTTTAAGAGGAGCTTATGCAAGACCATACACCAAACATCAACTGCAATAAATTTTTAAAATTTTATGAATATATTACCTTCATTATTTTAAAACAAAATTATGAATATAGGACAGAGGGGGGAAATTCAGAAAAATTATTAGCAAATAATAATGTACAGCAGAAATAGTTTAATCATCTAGGTAGATACATGCCAGTATCTTCTAACATTTTTTGTACCTGAAGACCAAGAAGGTAATCCCTTCATTACCAGTGAATAAGGTGTGGGGTGAAACCCAAGCTAATTAACTGGGCTGGGCTTTTTTTTTGCCTTAGATTTACATGAAAGTCTTGCTGGAGCTGGGACACTGGTGCAACCAGAATTGATGGCAGCAGTAGGGGGAAGTGATGGGGGCATGAGGAGGTGATGGAAAATGAAGAAGGAGTGGGTTGGTGTTCCAGAGGAAAAATGAAGAGGAGGAGGGACAATGGTGGTGAGATCCCTTCCGTTGCTGGGGACTAATGATAACTGCAATTCTTTTGTTCATTTTAATGTCCCTATAGCAACAGACACTCTGGCATCCAATACTTTTCCATTACATAATAGAAGGGATGTGCAAATTCAACTACTCTGGCATTTTGTTTTGCAACTAGTTAAATTTGACATCAATGTAATGTGTTTTCTATGGGTGTTTGCAAAAAAAAAGTGGGGATAGAAGCTGGATGTTTTGCCTCCATGCCACACTTACTATGTTTTTAACTCATATGGTAAGGAAAATACTGGGGGACAAATATGCCTTTACCAAGGAGAAAGATTTTAATTAGAAAAGCTATTTCTGTAGTATTAGTGGCTATGCTTTCATTGAATTTGTTCTTGTAGCCATAGTTTACACCTGGTACATAAAATCTTTTGCTTGCTGTACTAGAGAGTCTCAGCTTTTAATAGATCTGGAGCTGTTACATGTGCTAAAATTATCATATCTGAGGGAGGGAGAGATGCCGAGTGAAAAGAGGAGGAGGAGGACTCCGGCTGTTTCTTGCTGAGATGGAGCAGAAATTCTGCCTTTCCACTGTTACAGCTGGAGTACCTAACAGTACACATTGAAATAATTTACTGAACTTTAGAGACTGTAGCATGCAATGCAACTCTGGGGAGAAAGCTTGAATCATGCAAACATGGGTCCCAGCTTAAGGACCAACCAGCTTAATAGCTTGTTTCAGAACTTCAAAACTATCCTGTTATYTGTAATGCTCTCTTGCTTTGTGCAGCACATAAAAGTATTTATGTCTGAAAATTCTGTGTGCTCACTGAACTGCCCAGAAACATTGRTGATGTTAACAGTCAGAGGTTGTTCATGCACCCCCAGTACAGAAGGGCTGGAATGCTGTTTTGTAAGACATTTTTGTGCATAACAAATTAATGATTGGAGGCTCACCCAGAAACTGGATCTAYAACATATGAGAGGGATGAAAATAAAAATAAGGGCAGGCACAGTTTCCCTTTACTAAAGCTTTATTACAGAAAGCTGCTCTAGATGAAAGCAGTCTGACTGCACACARTCTCTGCACTGCCTGACTTGGAGCATAAGTCTCTCCCTTGCTGAACACCAGMTGCATTTAACTCTGTCTGATAAGTTATCCCACGTGAAATGGAACTGCATTTAACTCCATCTGATGAGTAAACTCACATGAAATGGAGCTGCTCTGGTGGAAGAAGCTGGGGCAAACAGCTGAACATGGATGACATGTACATTTGTGTGAGCGGAGGGTGTCTGGACAGGAGCACTTTCACAAATATTGAGGARACCGGATGTTGTAGGGGGCAAAACTGGGCAGAAATTAGACTGCTTTCACTGAATGCAGACTCCCACGGGCTTAGTGGGACATCAGTTGTGCTCATGTGTATAACTGAATTTCATTTTGCTGCTTGTGCTTTGAAGTCTGAAAGCTAGGGATTTTTTTTTTTCTTGTGTAAAACAGTGAGATGTTATGTTCCTGTCCTAGTGAGCATGTGTTTGAGATAAGCTCTCTTTTGTCAGTATGAACRCAGCTGCTTGAGAGCAGTTTGGTAGCTCTTTGAGTGAGGCTATATACACTGTCTTTTTAGCTGCTCAGTGTGGCATAGTTTTCTGGCAAAGATCTTATGAACTGTAAATAACCAAAGTTTAATAGCCTGAAAGTRGGGACTAAAATTTTGGACTACTTTTCTAGTTTCTTTAAACAGTCTTGTAATATTTGTATATACAACATTTTTGCTTTGTGATRTCCACAGCACAGCAAAGTTTTGGCTTCTGAGTCAGATTTCCCACCATCTAAAATAGTAATGAAATAGTAATGAAATGCTAGAAATATTGGTCAGCTGCAGGACTTACCAATTGTTATTTACTTTATAGGCCTGTTTTGTCTGCTTAATATGGTCTTGTCTCGAGTTTTGACACTTCCACTCTCATTTGCCAGGTTTTGTTAGTGCATGTTTGTGGATGACTACTGTGCTAGGTTATTTCTATTGATTACTGCGTAGCTTGTTCCCAGTTAAGAAGAACACACTGTACAATAATTAATTAACTCTGACCTTATTTTTCTGYCTGTTGGGATTTCAAGCTATAACTCAGTGTCTGCRTTAAAGATTAGAAGCAAAAATGTTCTGGTATAATAGTTTCTCTGTATTGTTAACATTTAGTACTTGATCCTTGGAAAACATTTTATTCTGATGTGGTCATATAGCCTGTAAAATGTGAACTGTGAAACTCAATAGTACGTGCTAAGACATGTTTTGGATTTATCTTTTCTTCCTGTTGGGTATGATACACAGCACGTTCTCTCGGAGTAGGAAAATGAATAGGAATCTCTCAAACATTACCCAAAAACGGAAGATAATTTACAATGTAAGGAAGTGTAAATATGAAAAATGGAAAGGCTAGTGCACCATAATTATATGGTTTTAAAAAGTGGAATCAGACAAGGTTGTGTAGGCAGGCACATCAGTGGATGGGAAATGTGATTTGCCTATTTATTGAGCCAGTCCTCAAAACTGCCCTGTGRTGGATCCAGGTGCTAATGGTGTCTGAGGGCTTACGTGGAAAACATAATTCTGAGTTATCTGTKTTTGAAGTGAGTATTTGGTGTTTTTTTTAATCTCTAAGCTGCTTGTCCAACTGAAGGCTGAGTGTTGGTTACATGAGCTGTTGCTTGTCATTGCTGGTAGCTGTGCAAACCGCTAGCAGAGCCTGGGGAGTCAGAGCTTTTGGGAAGCACACACAGCTGAAGTGGTGGCCTCTGTTTAGGCARTTATTCTGCCTGCAGTGGAGAGTTAAGCAAAACAGAGCATTTAGAGTACACAGTACACTCAGGCATGTTTACAGTACTGCTCAGTGATGAGGTGTTTTAGAGGACAAAAATTTCTTCAAAGATGCTAATCCCAGAAGGAAATTATTCAGTCAGGTATCTGCCTTACAGAATAACTGCCGCATTAATAAAAAGAAATGGGAGGATAATAAAAACCCACAGTTGAATGAGAGCTGTTTAGACTTCATGCAAGCTSTGTATTTGTCCAAATCCAGTTTAAAACAGTAAAAATAAGTTCCTTGTCAAATGCTAAAATTGGAAAAATCGTTCCTGATTTGGTTTGAAAAGAAATTAYCTTGTAATTCAGTGTCTTGTGAAGSAAGGCAGGARCCCTTGATGTCCTAGATGCACTACCATGRAAGGTGGCTGGTTGAAAAGAACATTTTTAAAGGTCAGAGCAGCAGCAGACTACATCAGTACTGCCACATGGCTGTGCTGAYGGGGTTCTTTGAGAACTGGTACTCTCAGGCCATCACTTTTGCAMTCTATCAAAAGTAAACACAGCAGACTGCCAACTACAACACCATCTGTCTGCAAGAAAGAGCCAGGAAAGTAAACCTTAAAATACAAAAAAAAAACAAACCAAGATGAGACTATAGCTGCTGGATAGGACATTTGCCCCTTAGAAAAATTGTCAGTGTCTATGTATRTGTCTACATATTTATAAATAGTTGCACATTTGCAAATGTCAGTCCACTGAGAGGTGTACCTGGGAAATTCAGGAGACGGAGGGAAAAAAAACCAAATGAAGTCTGAGATATTCCCACAGACTGAATTTTATGTAGGTAAGTGATGGCACTGCCAGTAGGCCTCAATCAGTTCTCGGGGTCATTATTTAAATGGCTGAGGGATGAGAAGGAAACTCCAGTGAAGTGACTTAGGGCAGAGGAGTAGGTGATGCAAAATGACTTCACTTGCAGGATAAATCCAAGCTGAGCTAGCAGCTCTTGTTGGTGTTTGCAAATGGAAACTTGGACCAGTTAAACATTCGTAAAGCATTCACATTGAAAGCAGGCACAAACTCTCAATGGAGTACCTGCTACTACTTGTGAATTATCTTTGTTGGATACTGTTGAAGCAGTGCTACAATATTTAAAAAGGACTGAGATGAATGTGGATTCACTTGTAGCGTGAAAAAAGGGCTATACATGGACAAACTGGGACTAAACACAGATGAACATATTGACTAGAACAGTCACAGCCCAATTTCAAAATGGAGACTTGAAGGAATGCAAGAAGGAACTGTACAAGGCAAAACCTTGCAAGCTCTCATATGTAGTTTAGATCAATAAAATTACTCATGTAAACAGTCTCTGCCGGAGCAAAAGGGAAAGTTGGAAGAGAGCTCTGAAAGTGAAAAGTGGGTCAGTTGCAGAGAAAGAAAAAAAAATCAGAAGTGGAAATGAGCTGACAGAAATGTACAAGGAAATACTTCTGTGCTTGCTTATGCCTTTTGTTTTATTTTTCCACAGCATAAAACAGCTTGACAGGTCTAGTCAGCTGATCCTTGCAAACTCCACTGCAGCAGACACAGGTGAATACAGCTGCTGGCTTCAGCTGTGCAATGGTAACAAATGCAGGAAGGATGAGACTAAAACAGGGTCAACATACATCTTTTTCACAGGTAATTAACTCACTGGAGGATTATTAAYGGAAATATATTTGCTAGTAAGATGGGAATAAAGCTACATCAGCAATTCCACTGTTGAGATTTTACTTCCACAATTTTCCACAATCTTTTGTTAGTGCATGTTAAGGGAAACAGTACTGGTAGGCAGAAAATTACTTGYTTAGTTTGACTGTTTTGAGTACATTTTCCCTATGAATTATGCAAAATGTGTACCCAAAGTAATGCAATGAAAAGAATGTACCTTCAAAAATAGTAACACACTTTGTAAGGATTTGCTACAAAACAAGTATAAAATGTTTTATTTTTGAAAATGTGTCTTGATAAAAAAAATAAATCCATGCAGAAGATTTGTTTTRTCACAGCATTCAGATGATCCCATGGACTCTTCTCCATTACCACTTTATTTCAGTTACCTGCACTGCCTTAAAAGTCTTGACCTTGCTGACCTTAGTAAGGCCACAGTTTCTCCCAGAAGTCAAAATAGCATGTTGAGAGGCAAAACACTCTTCAAGTACGTGTGTTGTCCCCCAGAGCCTGTGCACAGTTTATTGCTACTTGRTACAATAGAGCTGAAATCAAATGGGTCATTTTTTCTTCTGAAAACCATTCMGAATGGTAAAACAAACTTCAGTGCCTGATTAGAGCTAAAGTATTCATGGCTAKAAAATRTTTTAGCACAAAATGTTAATATAGRATTGTTTGCAATACATTTTGGAGCTAAATTGGACCATGAGTGCCTAATGTTTTCAGAATGCATTCCTTTCGAAAGGCTGGAATAAACRTTTCAGTCAAGTTATTACGTAAATGCTTATGCTAGAAAGAGGAATTTCAGCTTTATATTTCTAAGGAGCATGCCAATTCTGGAAATACTCTTTAACTGTAACACATTGTGATTCTAATGGCACTAAATACTTCATCTGCTTAGGACAATAAATCAAACATTTTGCCTAAAAGTTTAGGTATAAAAGGTCTGTAGCTTCAAAAGGTATCTTTTTCTAGTAGTCGGGATGCTGATAAATRTTTGGAAGCTTACTCAAAGAAATTCCAAAGATTTTCCTAAGGTTTAAAAAATACTTTGTTTTTATTTTCAACTTAATGTTTTTAAATGCGTGCTGTTTCTTTACTTTTGCATGTATATATTAAAATTAAGCCAAAGCTTTTTGCTTTAAATGATGCTTGCAGCTATTTTCTCTTGTSAAATGTATTTCCTTTTCTTTCTGTTTTGCCAAGATGTAAATATTTCTGTWACTATGTCAACTCTTTTGCACAGACAAAGAGGAACTTTTTGTACCTACTCCTGGTTATTTTGAGATTGTCTACCTGAACCCAGATAAACCTGCAGTCATTCCATGCCGTGTTACTACACCTTCAGCTAAAGTGACTCTACACAGGGAATTTCCAGCAGAAGAAATTGAAACAGATGGAACTGATATTGTTTATGATGCAAAGAAGGGTTTTATCTTCCAGCACCCTACTTCTAATCATAAAGGTATTGTCTACTGCAAAGCAGAGTCACAGGGAGCACCTCAGATTTCCATCAGATACCACCTACTATATGTGGAAGGTAGAGTGCAGCTTTCTATATGCTTAAACTGACTCTTCTGCTGACATTAAGATAATAATTTTATTTAMATTTTTTTAATAGAAGTAATCTAATCAGAGTTTTAAAATCATGATCAAAACCATATGTGRTAGAGCGTTGTAGGTTTAAATTCCAGCAGTTCCCTAGTTTAGAGGAGAAAGTTGCAGGTGTAAAMCACCTGTTGCATTAAGCAACCTGAGTCAAAAATTGACTCAATTTCATCAGTGTATTTTACTTTAGCAGCCTATTTTCTGTTTTTAAACATTTTGTTTCAGTTCCCAAGGGCCCACCCTCAGCCACAATAGCAGCATCATCCAGTAGAGCCGCTCTCAGTGACAGAGTTCAAGTCGTCTGCACAGTCCTTGGGGAGCCAGATGTGGATGTGAACTTCAGGTGGCAGTACCCAGGGCAAGAGGTAAGAGGTGGCCCTGCCTGAAGCGGTTTGTTCTTCATGAAGGCAGCACTTCAAGTTCCATTCAGTGTCTAGATTTTGGAGCAAAAATTCTTTCAGGTTGTGGTGTCTGCCTCTTGCTAGTTCAGGCATGCTGGCAGGAGGAGGTACCATGCCTCATTTGAACTTCAGCCTATCTTTCCCTCATAATCTAGAAGTAGCATAGGAATGAAGCTGGAGAGCTCTACCCCTGCTAGGAAAAACCAAATTCAGTAAAGCTCACTTTTCCCTCAGTTTCCATTCCAGAGATATGTGGTCCCTGGCAGCATTTCCAAAGAAAGCCTTAGACAGGGTGATTTCCAAAGAAAGCCTTAGACAGGGTGAAAGCCAACCAACATCAGGAGGCTATTCTAGGGCAAGCCACAAGGTCCTCTGATGCCTCTCTATTTGATAACCTTTCCTTCTCCATGGCTTGGTTGCATGAATCATCCCAGCACAGAATTTTTAAACCTAATTGTTGCCCATATCCAGAAGCAGAATCTGCACCGGCCCTGCCTCTTCTKAAAGAATCCACAGGAAACACAGAGTGAATCTGTGGTCTCTCYTCTTGCCCAAAATAAGATGTGTCTGACTAGCTTCACTGAGGGTCCCCTCTCTTCTAACTCTAACCACCCTGACCTATTACAGCAGGAGCTCGTTTCTTAATCAGCCTCATCCCTATTGCTGTTTATCCTAATCAGACTAGGAGCAGAGGAMGGACTGCTGGAAGATGGGACCTTTCACCAGGGAAAAGAGATCTTTTGTGACTGGAGAGTTGGCATTGTATCCTATTTGCCAGCTCTTCTGGTGCTGGGTTGCAAAGGATAGTGCAGAGCTTGCTAATAAGATTAATTTATCAGCACTGGCCGCCTTGGGACAGCAGACAAGTAATTTARCAGCAGAGATAATTGCTTATGTGAGTGATTTGAGTTCAGTGCTTACTAGGCCTGAGGAGATTCAAGTGTAAGGCCCCAGAAGTTTGCAGTAGCCATTCAGCCATAGATTGTGGTGTTTAGCTGTCACAGGAAGGTGTGTGTCTCCTCAGGGGGACAACAGTAAGAGCGAGTGAGCACAAAAGGGATTTGAACTGTTGGTGAGAGCACTGGGCACGTAGAACCAGCACTTCACTTAGACGTTAGCTTGTCCTTTCACTCTCTYTATCTCCCTCCACCCAGCCTTTTCTGGAAGGGGAGAAATGCTCCTGTTTGATCACATTAGCTTTGTTGATTGATATGCTTTTCCATTTTTTGTTTTGTGTTGGTTTTTTGGGTTTTTGTTCAGCTCCATTATCTGTTTATTGGACTGTAATAACTGGCTAGACAAACCCCATTTTTGTCTTTTGTAACCAACTGTAGTTACCAAGAACAACAATTGAAGGAATTAAATTCTAGAYTCAGCTTGGCCTTCCAAAACTCTGTATCTTGTTAGAGCCCAGCCTCGTTTTGCATCTTTCCCAGGCAGCCCCAGGCCTGCTTTGCTGGCTGTTTTTGGCCCAGCTGTTCCCAGTGGTGTTCTACAGCACCTGATRCCTGCTGGCATTGTGCATGTTTACACCTCTCTAGCTAAACATGCAGATTATCTCCCTTGTTTGCTATGGATACAAGAGCTGCAGTGCAGGGCACACGTGGTGTCAGCAGAAGACTCCACCCTCTCACTGCACCCACCTACRGGGGTGAGAGAGGCTTTGGCCTGTGGCCTGCATCTGCCCCTGAAAGGGCTGATGTGCTTATTCACTGGAGTGAACAGTCTCAGCTCCAGCTGTGCCTGGGGATAGGGAGGGGAAAGTTGTGTTTGGGTTTCTGCCCCAACAAAAGGATCAAGTAAATGTCACAGTAGAAGCATGTTTGTATGCTTGTTGGAGGCTTAACATTTACGAGTGTTCACATACTTGAAAAAGGTGGATGGAGGGAGAAGAGACAAGGACCATCAGTGATGCTGGTCATATAGACTTTTTTGTGCAAGAAAAAKGACAGGACTGACAGGGTTCCAACATTTACCAGATGTTTCCATTCATGCTGCTGCTTTCAGTGCTGGGAGCTCAGTGATAGTTTTGTCCCACACCACAACATCCTGCAGCTGGCCTCTCACCTATTGCTCGATTCCTAAGCAGAAGCAGCACATTAATCCCMCCTTGTCCCTCGGTACACTGCCTTATGGAGACCCTCATTTCATCTCTGCAGTCACTAACCTCTCCCTCTTCTTTTTTCCCTCGTGTTTTTTTTTCCCTGCTTCCCCTTGCCACTCCCTGGCAGTTGTGTTTGTTCATTCACCTGCTGTGAATGCATACAGATCCACCCTTAATCTGATTGTGTGAAACAGGCTTCAAAGCAGAAGGCAATTAGTTTGAGGAAAAATGGACTAGCAAGAGGCCAACCAGRCAAACAGGGTCCACCTTGCACAGCCTTTACCTTCACTTTCAGTAGGATCAAGGAAGTTCCACTCGCTATATTTAAGAACTAAATTAGACTTGAATTAATTGTGCAGTAGTACTTGATTGCACTTTATTTTCAGGTTTGTTAAGTAGCTATTTACTTTTAAAGGTTTAAGAATTTCTATGAYATTTGAGCTGTCAAATATTTCTTATTTTTTTTATTTTTTTTAAAGCTGGTAATGCCTGCCACTTCCTAGGCATTCCCTGATTGCACTGTGACTCATCCCTAAGTTTCAAGAAGACTGGTAGCTGCCTTTGTACTGTACATTTTGCAAGTGTGAGATTGTAGCTTTGATGCTACATAAGTGTCTAACTTACCCTATTACTACATTTAGCTTAAGCCTTGTAGCATTCATATTGGTAAATGGTTAATCCACCTATTTCATGAAGCAAGGGAAGATGGTTTCCAAGCAGAAACTTCTCTCTTAGTTTTATCCCAGTATCGGTAAAGTAGAAGCCAGTGTGCTTTAAGCTGCTGACTAGCAGCAGATGGTTTTTGGAAGAGACTGCCTTAATCTATCTTTGKGCCAATTCCTCTTTTCCACTATGTTGTGACATTCTGAGGTGCCAGGCAGTGCGACTTCATAAATATGAGTCCATTAGAGAATTACCTTATAAAAAAAAAGCTAGTTGTTAATAATAAAAAAGCCCCCAAAAGTATTTTTTTATCTGAACGTGAAGGGGGTTTTGTATTTTTGGCTTTGAAGTTTCACATACATTTTGGAAAACAGAATGTGAGGATTAACTTTAAAGTATTTGACAATTGTTACTGTTTGTTTGTATGTTATCTAATATAGTGTTTTCTAAAACTAGAGGAGGAATTAGTTTTCAACATGTGACAGCTATTTGCTATGTTAAAAGAGAACTAAAGCTCAGTCAACTGCCTACCACTGCTGCCTTGTTTTTGAGACATGCTGAAAGTCTGAARATGAGCTCACACATCTGTCCCAATACCTCACCTATTTGATCAGGTACCCAAATACAACCTTAATAAGTGGCCTAAAACTCAGCACAGGCACGGGCTCCAGGCAGAGCTTTGGCAAGCCTGTCTCTGATGTAAAGATACACAGTACCTGTGCTTGGAGTGGAAGAGCCATTGTGTTCTCCTTATTTGGCATAACTTATTGGTACATCAGTATTTAATGCAGGAATGTTGCTGCAACTGCCAGACACCTTCAGTTTCCTCACTTAGGGCTGACTTTTGATATAGGCTCCTACTCTTCAGCCTCTTGCTTCAGGGTTTGATGGGGTGGTGTCACTAAGTATACTTTGCAGAATCACCTATTTTATGTGGGTGGGTTGTTTTTGTTTTATTTTTTAAGCAGTATGAGAGGCCTGTGATTATTCAAAACTTCTGGAGATTGATAAACAGAGGAATTGGACACACTACAAGAATCTCAAAGAGTGTTCTTCTCATTGAGGATTTTGAAGCCATAGATGCTGGAAACTACGTTTGTATAGCTCAGAACCTACAAGGACAAACAACAGTAGCTACCAAAGTTGAACTAAAATGATAGGAAAGACTACTGGATGTGGACTGACCTGAATATTATTTGACATTATAGCCATTCATTTTCTTTATTAATGTTTAAATGAAGCTTCTCTCTCACTGTTTCTTTTTATATGTCAATGCTTTCCATACTGACTAGCTTGACAGGCCACAACAGAGCTCACTATGACTAGCACTAGTCAGTTATGAGTTAATGAAACTACTACGAAGCAATAAAGTTTAAGTCTGAACATGCATAGGGTGTGTGCATATTTAGAAACAGGTGCTCTTTGGGCTTCCTTTGCAGATGGTCTTTTCCCTTAGACTCTTGCATGAGGTCAACCCACCGTGTGGAACGTGCAATTTTAACATTAAGAATACTGTATGTATTGTTTAAAACAACAACAAAAAAAAACCTAGAAAAGCCTTGTTACAAAATTAGCCAATAGCAGYTGTTTATTTTGCAAGAATAATTAATCTCTGAACATTATGAAAACATAAATGTGTGTGTACTTATTTTCATATACATGTAAAGATATAAACACAAATAAAATTTTCTCTCCTGTTGAAGATTAATACTCAGTAGCACCTTAATATATATTTAATATCTCCAGAGACTTGTAAGCAKTTGGGTATGCTGGATTTTCCTTTTGTTGTTGCATTCTTACAACCTTTTAATATGTAGCTTACGTAGTAGCTTACTCTTCAATAGATGTATGATGYTGTGTTTACTAAATTATGTAGCAAATTATGGCTACTAAAGGTAAACTTGCATTTATTTATATATTAACATTTACAGAAGAAAAAAAAAAGCAAATGTAACATTAGAATAATGTTCAGGTTTACWGCAAAATCTCTTCTTAGGTTAATAAAAGTTCAACTTGATTGTATTAATTTACTTAGGAGAAAAGATGTTTTCATTTACACAGAACTATGTGTGGATAAATAAGCCACTGCTTCTCTCACCCTGTGTTTAGTTACTAGTACAGCGGAAGAACTTGCCAGAGGAGAAGGTAAGAACTTGGTAACAACATTGTTGGACATTTTGGCAATGCTTTTGTTCTAGTCTCAAGCACCAAATGTATGTAGACTAGAACTTTCAATACAAATCTACTCCTTAGTAGTGAAATGACAAAAACAAATTTAATTTTATTTACAAGGCATGTGAAAACCAGCTTTTTCTGAGCATACAAGGAAGCAAAGCAGGAGCTGGTCCCTTGGTTGCACACTTCGATCTCTCTCAGCCTGCGTTTGACTAAATCTTTCTTCTGGTGAAGGCGTGGCATAACCTTGTGCTCCACATAATTCAGATCTTTGAGCAGAGGTCTGCAGCACTGTTTTGAGTAGTGACAGCTCTGAGTGCTAATGTAAAAATTGCAGCTTCCCAATAAAGTCAATAATATGATTAGTAGGGTAGCTAATGAAAACATTAAASAAACTTGCTGAATGGTTTTTCTTTAGCATGCAGGAACTTAAATCAGTTTAACTGATAAGAGAAATACCCATGGTAAAGACTGAAATGGTTCCATGCAGGTCTCATGTAATAGGCTACATGGAGAACATTCCTAAAGAGCTTTATCATCTCTGGCCTCTGAAAACAAATATCTACAAAAAAAAAAAAAAAAAAAAAAAAAAAAAAAAAAAAAAAAACCAAAAAAAAACATAAAGTAACTTGAAAGGTGTTAATAGGCAAAGTTCATCTGTTAAAATGTAATCCAAATTACTAAGTAGATAATACAATTTCATAGTAATACCTAAAAAAGGTCTTTGTACCTTTTTTTTTTTTTTCCAGGGGGAAAAAAATGCCTGTACCAATTTTTTTTATTGTGAACATATTAACTTCCACAATCCCTGAGCTTCTAGATAAGGCTGTGCAATRTGTTAATTCTTTTTTAGCATGTTCATTTCTCAGAACAATGTCTTTCCTTTGAACAAGAAGTTGTGCCAGCTTTTTAAATTTCAAAGTGCATTTGAGCCTGTAATTCAACAATTGATTTCCTTGTAAGTATCTGGGAAGTTGGGAAGCTGACACAGAGTTGTTCAACAGCACAGTTCAACAGCATCACTTCCTCGATGACAGGAAAAAACARTGTAAATCCAGTGCTTGAGTAGTCTCCCTCAGGTGTAATGGTTATGTGTGACCATCACTGCAGTGATGATACAGAAGCGGTGTCTTTAAGGAAGAGTTCTGGTGGGTGTCATGGCCTGTCCATCCTTTCTGTCCTTGTCGTCCTGCCAAGCATCAGAATAATTCTTGTAATTGAAACTATGAGAATTCTTTTACTATGTATTTTACATAGTTCTTATTTTACCAAAAGCCTCCTGGGCAGGGCTGATTCTTGTTACATTGATGCAGTTAATTACACATTTCTGCCTAAATGACCAGTGACAGCATAAGAGAATGAAGCTTTGGAAATGAAATTTAAGTGATCTGTCAAAGTTACATGCCTAAAGCTGTCASTGCTGTCATTTCCATTTCCATACCTGTGTCACTGCTATTCTAAGGCAAGGCAACAGCAGTGSTTAGAACGTATTTGTTTCTCAAGGGTTCGGTGGTTATCCCAACTTGATGATCTTTTTAGCTCCAGCTGAGCCCTAAATGATTTCCTGGGTGTCAGACAAGATCATTGGTTGGTTACTGTCTAGAAGGAATTTCCTGCATGGACTGCATGATACCAATTTACATGGAAGTGGTTTTGGTGTTAGTAATGAGAAACATCAAGTCTTTAGTTAGCTCAAGGAAATGATTCACCTCAAATTTTATAGAAAATACAGTGCAACTCATACACCAACGTTCAGAGAAAATTATTGAATATGTGAACCATACTCTGAATAGTTTGAATGGCAATAAACTATTTGGTACAGTTGTTAAATGTCACTGTAGCTTCCTCTCAAATTTATCATTAGAGTTGGAATTGAGAGTTATAGTTGAATTCTGAAGATAATCACTTGTTCAGTTGCTTGACCTCTGGCTTATGATGATGGTGAGCGGGTTTCTAGCTCTTCCTGAAGGAAACTTTATGCTACAGAAAAAAAAMCCCCAAATATGTAAAAGTTCCTGGATTGAATAAAGCCTTTACTAACACATGCTAGTTAAGTTAAAGCTTGAAATACTAAAACAGAGAAAAACATTGAAACAGTTTAGCAGAATTAATTAATTTGTTGAGACCAACAGGACAAACACTAAACTGGTGTTCCTGTAGTCTGATTTCTATATACAAGAAGTCTCCATTTCTTCATAAAAGCATTAAATATTCTACTTGCAAGCAGTTTACACATGAAGAGTCTCCTGTATTGTGGAGGGAAACTATGCACAAATTAACAGTCTTTGTATTATCTACTGTACCATACTTTTCTGTACTGGTAGCCTGGAAAAGCTTTCCCTGCTCTTGTTACAGGTGCACTTGCTTTGCACATTTTATTCAAAGCATTACACTGCAACCAAAGTTACAAAGTTCGTATCAGTGGCTAGACAAGCGTCCTTGTGACATGACCTGTTACACTGCTAACCTAACTGTAGCTTTTCTCACATGCAGAATGTTCTGAATAATCACAAGCAACCTTCATGTAAAAGATACTCTACATGCATGTAGAGTAACATTTTCTMAGGCTTAGTTGAACACTAATGATTTGTGCAGTGAAGCTTCACCATTGCTGTTTTGCTGTGCTGAGCAGATACTAAGAGTTTTTAGTAGCTGGAAAAATGTTCCTCCTTAAAGATCATTTGACTAACACAAGCAGAAGAAAACTCCTTCAGTTGGTAGAAAAAATTTATTGTAAAGCATTCAGCTCAAATACATGCGATCAAATCTCTTTGACCATAGAAAATAAGAATATTCCAAGACATATTTAAAGCGAAGTTGTAGCCAACATAGGATTTTCATAGCTAAATTTGAACCTCCTAGTAAACATTTTAAGTACTGACACCACTGATAAGTGGTATGTACACTGCCCTAAAAAGGATTAAAAGAAAGCATAATATTCCATAGAAATGGCACCCTTAACTTTTACATTATGAGAGTAAATTTAAGTAAATTTAATGATTTAACAGTCAATCGCAAGTTTAAATATATTACAAATTTACTTACTGTGTGAGCACTGTTAACAGTCTTGTTTCTATGTCTGTGTTCCTCATTACTAGCCAAGATTTTGCAAGTCTTAGGTAAAATGGTTTGAAGTGGTTCTCCAGTTGAGTTTCCTAAATGCTTTCCCATGGCCTTGATTCCTGTCCCCAGGCTACTGAAAAATACAGGGAAACTCAGCCAGCTACCAACATTAGCTAACCAGAAGTGAAAYAATGGTCCTGGCCCTACTGCGAAACCCAAGCTACTGTAAGCAAGAGTAGTGTTTTCTAAGACTAATCTGAAGCTGAACGTGGTTTAGCAGGTACAAAGCAGACATCTTAAATAGGTCTGATTAAGGGTGGAGCAAAGCTATACAATTACCTTGTTGAAGCTGAAGCTCAGCATGTGACATTGCCAGAAATGGTGACACCCTCATRCTCCACTTCTAGCAGCCAGGACAATTTTTTTCCCCTACTCTACAGAATCTCTTGTACAGGATTTTTCACCAGCTGAATTATCAAAACACCAATGTCCTGCAGTCTAAGAGGGAAGGTATGCCAGAATTAGCAAGACAAAATACACAGTTACCACCTTTTTCCTCTTCCTCAGGTGAAATTACCCTGTTCCTCAGGTGAATTCCTCCAACTCTGAGGAATGTTAATACAAATGCTAATGCTTAAAARGGCAAAGAGTGTCACCAGCTACACTGGAATTCACAAATTACTTAATCTTCTTGAGAACTGAGTAAAGAATGCACCTAGTTACAATTATTGCATTTTTGTCTTTGGCTTTCAAATCTACATCTAGTTTATYCTCAGGAACAGGCATGCTATTTTGGGGAAATTAGTGCTTCCTTTTCAGCAGGTAAGATGCTAGGTCTAGGCTTCTAAACCTGCAACTCAACTAAGAACTTCTGACCTTGAGGGCTACTGTGGTTCTGACTACAACCCTATTGACTTGAAACCCAAAATCCATTGTACCCTGCAAAAAAAGTCTCCTCACAAATAGCAGAGTTGTGCATGGACATGAAACCAAGAACCCATGCAAAATACGGCTGCAATTCAATTTGTTTTTAAAATTAATTCAAAGTTGCATACTCAGGTTGGCCAAGACAGTAATGAGTCAGTTGACAAAGCTCTTCATGCCATTTTTTTTACCAAACCAAAGCCAGAAAGATGAAGGAAACTAACCTACAGTACTAGTGGCAGTTTCTCCTCATTGCCAGGCAAGGGTACTCGGCTAAGCATGCATACTGAGAGCAGTATCAAGGAAGTACATGTCAATGTATAGTCTTCAGCTTTTATCCTTTATTACGTACACAGCAAAGAAGGCAGCATTAGACACACACACAGTGTGTTACACCCATTCCATCCACAGCACACGCACATACTCACACACACAGCCTTAAAAAAGTGTCGGTGATAAGGAACATACTATAAAGGTTGTGATCTTTAAGCCCCTGAGCTACTTCTTATGGTTAGGTGAAAAGGCAACGAACAAGTCTTTCCTTGCTCTGTAAGTGCTTTGTGCAACGATGTCCATAGAGGTCATAAGTCTTYTGGGGAGGAGTGAATGTCTTACTCCCATATTCACAGTCTCCTATCGCCATTTTTGCACCAAATAGTTTCCAGTTATGTTTAGTTGTCATAGGCGGCTAATATAGCTCTTGCTCCTGTGATTAGTTAGGAAAGGTTCTGCAGATCAGAAATGAGATGCAGGCCCCTCTTTGTCTCAAGAGATGTCATCTCGGTGACACTGCAGGACTAGAGAAGTTACCAGAATTTCGTGGGGACTGAAGAGGCACGGATGAAGAACTGGGAGACAGTTTTCTTGGGCTGCATAGGTCACCATTGTGCAACTTCCACAAAAGTTCTTCATTTTCCATTGACAGGCGTTTGTTCACTTTTGATTCTTTCTCTAGTGACTCCTGTAAAACTGCTTGCTCTGTAGAAAGTTGCCTGAAAATGGAAGATTTACATCAGAACACATAACCCAGGCTGGAGGCTGCAATAYTGACACCGTTAAAGAAAGGTCCCAAAGTGCATTAACTCTTGGTTGGCTCACAACTCAATTCCATCTTTAATAGGAGGATTTAGCATGTTCTCATCCTTGCTGTATTTAAACTGGTAGCTTGCAGAAAGCAGAATTTCCCAGTAAGAAACATCCCACAAGRCCAGAAAAAGCATCTGAAAAGTGAAGTTTGTCCTACTTAAAATGACAGATGCTTTTAAATGGCTCTGCTGGAGCCTTTGGGTCTTGTTGCAGACTCAGCTCAGCATAGAAGCTGCAGATTCCTTCTGGAAGAGTCTGGCCATCTATTTAAGCAACACTTAGGAGGACCTCAGACGTGTTTTATTCATGGTAGATACTACAGTTATTGCTAAACAAAACACACTGACCTAAATTGAGGACAAATCACTCACTGAAGGGGTTGTAAGTAKGACCCAGGTCTAACTTACAAGCCAGTAGTACTTAAAAGGGACAACCTTTGTATGATGGTATTTCTGAGTTGCTTTTTCTTCCCTAAAATATTGGTTTGGAGTACTGAAGAACATACTGAGCCTTTACTCCCATTCAATATGTTTGTTCTTGCTAATCTACAAAGAAGTGTGCATTTGTAGAGATGTAAGTGAGAAGAAATGGAAAGTCCTTTCACAGAGTACTACAAAATTGCATTCACCAATTTTTCAGSAGAATTTTCCTTTTTGTCACAGGAAAGCATCCCCTGATTAATAAGGCATATCTAAACATCCACAAATRTTTTTCACCTTGAAAGCTCCATGTGTTTGTCCATCCGAGCTTTTAATTCTTCGTTTTCTTGCTGAACCTTCTTTAATTTATCCATTAAGATTGTGTTGTTTTCCACCTTGGAAAGAAGGTCACAATTGAAAATAAAACCCATCCATGCACTTACCAGGATACTGACTGAGCTATCACAGACTGACAGCTATCACAGCTACCATGCTGGCAATCTGGAGCCAGCAGATTGCCAATTCTATCTACTTTTTACAGTAGACAGAAAAACCTGCAGTAACATCAGACTGACCTGCTGCCATGGCTTAATGTTCTGTAACAGGCACATAGATCCTGCTTACCTTATCCTTGCACTTAACACTGGCACTTTGCCACTTGTGCTGATTAGATGCCTACAAGGACTGGATAAGGGATCTACTGTTAACCAGCACATTCCAGTAACTTCTGCCAGTGACAGGCAGCAGTTTTAGMTGCTGAAGCATCTTTCTAGACAGAATAATGTCTAGAAATAATTCTAGAGCTCCCCTGAGTAAACAGCTTTCTCTATTGCTCTCCTAATTCTACTTCATTGCTGGAGGATGTTATAAAAATAAAGGAAAAACTTGGTAAGTGGCTGGACGGTTCTGGGGCTTCTACACTATTGCCAACGGCAGCTGGAGATGAAGGCTTGCTAGTAATTTAGCAGTAATTGTAGACCAGGGTAACATACACTGCTGCACAAYACTGAGCAACAACTGACATGAATGTGTTCCTTTGTGTCCAAACCTCTTTCTATACTTCCTCATTAAAATCTTGCTTAAGCAAATATTACAACAGTGTTCAAAGGCCCCACCCAGGAGAAGCACCCTGTCCTGTCACAAATAAAAGCATGCTGGAGCACMGCCACTCAGCTAAACCAGCATCTTAGCAGTTAAAATGATTGGTCTAAGGTAATCAAGATCTATTCCATTTCACATTTGATCCCTTCTTGTTAAATTAGGATCATTGCCTTGCTAATGTTTTCCTGATGCTGCAATCTTTCTTCCATACCACTTGAGCAATGTAGCAGGTAAGGATTTTGTTCTTTGGGGGATGAGGGAGAAGAAAGGCAAGGTGCTAAGATAATCCTGTACTAACTTAACAATAGTTCATGCAAACCTCTTATGTCTTCAAAGGTTAAAAGGTCATTTAGAGCATTGGGCCATTCTTCACCCCTCTTGACATATATCCCAATGCTGTACCTGCAATGTGAGCYATGTCCCATCATGAATTCCTGTTTCCCTTTAAACAAAAAAGATGAATTCTTGCACGTAAGTTGGGCCAGCCCACATTTGTTATAGGAACATAAGTCAGAGACACAGCCCCAACCTGCCAAACCCCAAGGAGCACTCACCAGCTTTTCCATCTTCATTAGCTTTATGTCCTGCTGATGGAGTTTCTCATTCTTGATCTCCAGCACTGCTTTCAAACTTTCCAGCTCCTGTTCCAGGTACATAATCTGTGGGTTTTTCTGAAAGATTTCCAGAGAGTTTGCTTAGTACCCTGAATTTCAGGAACAGTTTAGATGTTTCTCTGCTACTTAGAAAAAAAACAAGAATATAATTATGGTAACAAGTTGTTCTAAGTGAAATCAAGTCAAACACTCTASAATAAATAACAAGATCTGATACCACTTTCTCTCAGATTTTGTTTGTCCTTTGGGCGAGGTGGACAGTTGCAATTGTTTCATTAGCAGCTGTTCAGAAARCACTTAATGCACAGACATAAAACCCTTGTGAATCAAAGGAAGGCACAAATGCTGTCACAGCAAAGTTGTTTCGCAGGAGTGCCCAAAGGCCCTTAGGCTAGGAGTTTCAAAATTTATTTCATATTAGTCATAACCCATCCCAAGAGATAATTGGAGTAAACATGTGAAGAGTTTTCGGACACTGGAATAGTTAAAAAAAGCACCAGAAGTTTAAGTTCTGAACTAGACTGTAGTTTATCTTCCCAGSTTTGAGTCTGAAGGTAGCTGGCTCTTAAGCAAAATTTGAAAATTTTCAGTTTTACATTCTTCTRAAGTCTAAAAATACAATTACACATACAAATCTTGCACTGCTGCACATCCATGACTTATCTCCAATATATCAAGCTAGGACTTTTTATTTTTACTTTTTYTGTTGTTTTCTGGGAGGTGGAGGGGACAGCAGGAGGGAGAGAGAGCAGGGTAAGATGTGTGTATTTTCCAGACTAAGAAACCATTCAAACATTGCAGAGTAAAACACGTTCTCTGCATTTCAAGACAGTCACAGCCAAAATAAAAGAGAAATAAAGCAAGTCTTAGTCCCACGTAGTCAGAGTGGAACACAAGCTGAAATCAATCAATGATTAAGCGTATTGTGTAACTAAGTTTATCTTCAAAATCRAACAAAACTTGTTTTAGTGTGTTTGTGTGAGAACACAGGTGCACCGCACTGAGTAACAGCTTCACYGCCACACCAGAAGCGTTGGACAGGAGGGCCATGCCTGCAGTTTTGTGGGGCGCGGTGCCAGGACAGGGCCAGTGCGTGTCACAGGCAGCAAGGGCTCCATCACCTACACACTTCATTCTCCTGCTTGTTTTGCAGGCCTGTTGCATTAATGGTTCTTGTTTAACTTCTTTTGAGAAGTCCATGCGAGGGTGGAGCATGCTGTGCTGCCTCAGTGAAGGCAGCAGACAATTTGTTCCTCGTTTTTGTGACTTTACATGGAATCTAGGAGCTAACCAGAAAAGTAATCTTCAGAAGTTTAAATGCAGCTTATAGTTCAATATTCAGTTTATTTTCTGTCCCTCTTCTAGCCCAATGGTCTTAAAATGTCTTTTTAAAGTTAAGTCTGAGCCCCCACATCAAATACTCATAGGAAGAGCACACACAGCCAAATAAAGACTGAACAGCCTACATAAGTTTTTAGCAAAAAAACTGGAAATATCAAGTGACACGATCTAAATGATATCAGAGAGCTGGAAATAATCTCTGTCTTCTAAAGGCTGTTGAGAATTCTGATAGTGCAGAATTTTTATTTAGTAGTGAAGAATATGCCRAATCAAACTGGTGCTYTTCCAAAGTCCCAAGCTTATCAYGCATCTTACGCTGTCAGGAAGGCACAAARTGCACTTGCAGCTGTGTAAAGGCAYTTGACTATTCCTTTAAGCAACATCTGWCTGTGCCTGTAGAACACAGTTCAAACTTCCACTGCCACAGCAACATATTGTGRTTGCTTCTTGTGGCAGCTTTGTCCTGCCACTAGAAAAAGCAATAAGAGAAAGAAAAACCAAAACAAATTCCAGTGAAAATTAGAGCAACTTCCACTAGAGGCATCCTAAGCATGGAATTTCTCTTTGTGGAATAAGCAGTACTACTGCTATTCCACTTACTTCTGGGTAACCAGAAAGAAAAGCATGTTTGCATCTAAYCCTCCCAGTGTATGAAAAAACCCTCTCTCAGAGCACATTTCTATCCCAGGAACATMACAGGTAACAGCAGCCTTGGGAGGAAAGGCAGGACAAAATAAAAATTAATTTGAAGGATAAATCAGTAAGAAGTATGCATATGTGTGTCAAGAAATGCATTAGGAATGAGCTTTGTAGTAGTGATGCAAGCCCACGCTGATCACAGCACTGGTACAAGTTATCGACTGTCCAGAAAAATGCTGTGGTACAACTCCTGCATACACACAGGCCTTCAATTTAACTTAGGTTGATATTTACAACGCTGATTTAGAAGGGTTATAGAATTATGATGGTAAGGTTAAAATGCAGCATTACAGTGGTTGTGAAGAACTGCTGGCAAGTGAGCCATTTACAAAAATTATTACCAAGTATGACAGCCCTATCAGGCTTCATTGCAAACTTTTCTCATTATGCAGTAAAATAAACCCAGGCAAGATCCCCATTATTTCTGAAGCTCAAGACTTACAAGATTGGCATTTTCTTTGGCTATTTGTTTTTGTTCTTCTAATTTCAGCTTCTCACTCAGGGAATTGTTTTCACTTTTTAGTTCATCTATTTTTTTCTGGAATGCAAATATATTGTATAGTTAGGCCAAGAATTCAGTGCACATCTCCAAACTACTTTTCAAGTTTTAATCTATTGCAATGACCCCAACCCTTAACAAACCTCCAGCAATTCCTGCTTCTCTTTAAAGGAATCTTCAAGCAACTTCCTTTCAGATTCATGGGTGCTCTTGAGCTCTAAAACAAATTATTTTTGCAGATTTTTAATACCAYATAAGACATGAAATTTCTTTTTTAAAAGAAAGAGCCTGAAAAGCCAGCCTACATGTACATTCACAGATGCAGCTGATGGATCACAGAAAGAATATTTATCATCAACTGATGCAAAGCATGTATGAAGTATCAGATTTATTSCCATTTCAGATTTGCTAATTGCCCCCTCATATATCCATTTCATTAGCAGACAGTGCGTCAGTTTTGAGAGCATTCATCTGCATGCAACAAATGGATCTGTTAAGCATACGCCACATCTGACAAAAGTTGAGTTTCTGGAGGAAAACACAGCAAAATTTGAAATTGTGTCTTCCACAAAYTTCTGGAAAAGTATTTCTTTTCCTACTTTGCCTGCCATGCAGAGGAGTTTGCTTTTTGAAAGCAATGAAAGCATGACCAGTCTTCAAGACAAAASAGTACCACTGGAAACTTGGCTATTAAGGGGAGTTAGAAGGAGGATGGAAATCATCATCATGATGCAATGTCATTTAAACCTGAGCACACTCACCACCCCCTCTCTGAAAAACCACCTCGGCCATAGTGTACTGTACACAYTGTATAATATTTCTCAACATTTCCATGTCATTATGGAAAGCACACAACCCTACTTAGCCTCATTTTCAATTTTGAGGTGCTTCTTACAGAACTAGGGGTGGAAGGAATTAYTCGGTCACTTGAGATTTTGAGGGCAATTTAGACACCTTTTACTGCATGAAAAATTCACTTCCACTCACACTTTTAAAAGTTTAATTCAACTACAATGGGATCGTGGTTACTGCTGTAAAATAAGATCAGTCAGTTCCAAAGGAAGGAATTCCCCCAGTGTTTTTAAAGATAGCCGGCCACCAAGAACAGTGGACTTAATGATCAAAAAGTCTATATATTTTTGTGACTAACAGTATTATAGCACATGTACTAAAATACAAAATACTTGCCTGAAAAAGAGGATTCATACTCCTTTTTCAGCTCCTCTACTTTTTCTGAGTGTCTGTTTTCGAGTTCCAGCTTAAAGCTTTCATGTGTGGTGTTTAAATTGTCCACCTGCAATATGACAACATGATTTTTCTCCCTTTATATGTACCAACTTAACCCTTTTTTAAAGCATTGCTTCACTGGCTTCATGCACCATGTCAAGTACATTTTAAATGGTCTGGTAGGATTTAAAAGGAGACGCTAAGCCATGTACAAGACTTCATAAATGAGAACGATGTCCTACAGTTTACCCCTACCAACAGGATGATGTGTGCATCTGTCACACACAGGGAGCTGTTGCAAAGCAAGGTCAGAGGGCAGGTGAGTTTCTCTGAATCTTAAAACTCAAGCTGCCTCAAATACCCCATGGAGCTCTAGGAGTTATTTAGGCTGGAAGAACACAAGCRATTTAAACACCACATTTAAACATAAGCTTACAATCTGTAGTACTTACAATGTACTACAGCTTAGTGTAGTAGTATTTTTCCAACTGCAATAAAGTGGAGTTTCATATTAAATAAAATAACTCATGAGCAAAACCCAGGATTCTCTGAAGGCTCAYTTGTAGCAGAAAGCACCTGCTGGAGAAGTTTTCTAGTTTGAGTGTCACAAACCTGCTCCTGGAGTTGGGCTTTGTACTTTTCAGCTTCCTCAATGCAGATACTTTGTAGTTTCTCACATTCTGCAGTGTAAAACTGTTTAAGCCTCTCCTCCAGCTCAGCTACGTCATCATTATGTTGCTGTTTTAACTTCTGCAAAAACCCTTCATAAGCAACTTGCAGTTCATTCCTGTCTCTTTCCAATTTCTCACAAGCTGCAGAAGTGGTTACTGAAGATGTCAAAAGAAAAAAGAAAAAAAAAAGAAAAAGAGAGAAAAAAGGAACTTAATCAAATTCAATACAAAAATCACACTTTCATTTACAGGTATTAAAAACAGTGAACATACTGCACACCAACATAGTTATATATAAAAAAAAATATGATTTATCCATGAAATGCGTGCCACCTCCAAGGGCTCATGAAAAGCTCTTTACAAAAGTATCAAATTCCATGTTTCTTAGGTATAGAATTAATTGAACTAGTTAAGACAGGAACYCACCTAGAAAGCACAAGTGTGACAAGATTGACATGTCATGGAAAAAGGAATGTCTCAGGAGAGACAATGAAGTGSTCCAATAAAAAAATTAATTGCATTTTGCTACTTCACCTTATTTGAWCCCATTTCAGAATATTTGTCAGAGTACTTCACTTTTTGACATATRAACTATTTAAAAATAAATTTAGAAGTCTTGATATCCTGAAAACTATAGTTTAATGACTCTCACTCAGATATAAAGCAGAGAAGCAATTTTAGCCTGACACAGACAGCCTGATACAGATACGCCAGTTTGAAAGGTACTGCTCATGTGTTTATGCCTGAGATATTTAAATATGAAAGACAGAGAACAGTTTTAGGCAAAAAGTGCAGAGTATTAAGAAAAGAAATGTTGTRCAATTCTCTCTACATCTGCATTAACACAGGTCTGCTATGAAGACTGCCTAGGTTTGTCTCTCCGTATTTGCAGCTGGTTAAAAGACAAAACGTAAGTTAGCAACTTGCATTTTTGAGTTTGAAATTTAGTATTMCAAACTCCAGCCAGCCAGGCTTGAATAGGAGCAGTCACCTTCCTGCTCTTAATATGGCTGTAGCAAACAYTTTATGCAGTTCCAGCTGCACCCAAAGCCTGGAAGCAAGGTGAAACAGCATCTCTAACACAAGTATGTYATCACTGACCTTGAGCAAAACTGGTTCTAGACAGACTCTAGWAGGCTGGTTTAAAACAAATTAGTCAGATGGGTGGCTGCTTAAGAGAAAAATCAACTAAAATGTTAACTTGATCTTCAAAGGCAGAAGTTATGCATGCATGCACTTCACAGCAGGCTGGCACACAGTCCAAACAGTGTAAATATAAACTCATGTAAAAGCATGGGAAGAGTCAAGGATTTTTGTACAGGCAGTACAGGAAATTCCCATCACAGCTGTGTTTGAACCTTAAGATAAATAAATTACAGTATCTTCAAAGATTGTTCCCAGAGCAGTCAATTAGCTCAAGGGAAAGCAGCCTGCCCCAGCAGAGTGCCTCAAGTTACACGTGTCTTGTTCTTCTTTGCTGCAGCTCATTAAAAGCATGTGAGTAACTTGATGAATGATACTTGCACTCTCTTCTGAGGGAACTGTAGAGTCTTGGCCCTGCTACCATCACTTGGAACCTGAAGTGGAACTAGAAAGTGTTAATAGAGTGAGCTGCACTGCATGGAAATCAATCTGCACGTGTGTCTACTGAATTAGGCTTAACAGCAAGTTTAGCTGTGCTGGGTCTGTATGAAAGATTTGCTGATCTGGACAGATTTAGGCCAAGCTCTTCATTCCCTGACTGGCAACGATGCAACAGAGGCTCATCTGAAACCTACCACAACATTCTCTGCAACCCAAGCAGATTTCACAATTTTTGATACTTTCTGWACTACCACCAAGAGAAATTTTTACTTTCCTATCTTTATTCCTTCCACAAACTTATCTTACAACTGCTCCCTTTGGGAAAAAAAAAATAAAGGAAAATCAGTGTTCACACTTCCATCACATCGCAGTGGCATAAAATCATTGAATATATATACWCTGTATTGCCACATTTTTGAGGAACAGGAAACATCATTGTTAGGGGACATTATTTTATAATGCAAAGAACCAGGCAGCAAGCCAAATGGAGGCATTACACAGTCAACCACATGCAGATGGATCTGACCTTCCATGGCAGAGTAAGGGCATAGCTCARAGGCAGGAGACTTGCATGGCTCAGCTGAGGTAACTGTAGCAAAATGCTTCAAATGATGCACTTMATTTAAAACCAAGACAGGAAGAAGCAAGCATCAAATTCCTCATTTGCAAGCCGGAGCAATTACTTTGCCTTCAGTTAGTCAGAAGAATGTGCTACCTATCCTTGCCTTATCTTTAAATGTCAGCACGAAGAACTTCAGATGATGCAAAGCACTTCAGAAAAGAGCAAACAGCAAACCATGCCTTTGTCAAAGAAAACAGACGCATCAGTTCCCCTTCAGGCAGTTTGCAATTCAGATTTATGAGAAGACTAATGTTACAAAGGCAAACAAAAAACTTTTAAAACTTGCACTGGCAGTTAAATGTTGTTAACTTGAAGGTAACTAGCTTCGACAAAGCTGAAGGCTGCAATATTTCCTAGCAGATCACAAGCCTGATTTGAATCCCTGCCATCCAAACAAGAAGCAAAACTACTACATAGTGAGCTCCCAGTATCATGGTGATGCAAGAAACTGACCATATAAGGCTTCAGCAAAAGCAGCAACTGGAGAATTGTTAATTTGTAACTATGAGGTGTCCCATAAACCAAAGTTTGTCTAAATACTGGAGATTGAAAATGTCCACAGCAACACACCCCTATCCATCTCCAGACTGAATCAAGTTGCATCATGACTGTTCTGCCTTTTTTAAGAAAGTTGTCTTTTTCATGATTTGTCCCTTAATTTGGCCATATAGCCACTGACTAACCACACTCAACTGCTACTCAACTGAAGTGTCTTCTCATTGAACTGATGCTTAACTGTGAGGAAAAATTTGTAATTGGAACATRTGCTCTTCCAGTAGCAAACACACAAATCTCTATTTTAACTTCTCACCACTTCAGAGACATCTGAAGTGCATACTTTAGAGTTTTTGTACACTACTGCAGTGTTTCCTTCTTGAAGTGATTTCCTCCACAATTCCACAAATTCTTGAGGAACAAAACACAACAGGAAACAAATGGTCCAATAGCATTTCAGGGAAAAAAATCAAGCCATAGAGATGAAAACCTGCATTATTCATTTGTCTATGAAGTTTGTTCAGTTTTACTTGTAACACTAAACAGTTTTAAGTTTTAAGGATAGAGCATATGGAATGCTGTACTTGGCAGCCAGAAGCAATTTTTAMTTCTTTATTCAAATAACAGAGTCATTAATACTTTTTGTCTACTTGGTTGTCCCAGCCTCTCTTCCCTTCACTTCATACAACTGTTTTTTCATGTATTGTTACAACACAAAACAAGATTAATCTGTATTTTTAGGCTTCTTAACACTGCTTATGATAAATGAAGAGCCTGGTTCTTTTGGGCCAAACTATGACCTTTGGAAATCATGGAAAGTTTTGGTAACAGCAAATCTTCAAAGCAGAAATGCTGGTTTTKAGATATAAAATTACCCTTTATTTGTAGTAGCTAACAATGGCCACTTGCATCTTGAGTATTTCACTACTAAGCTTTTTAAGTGCCAAAACTGTAAAACAAATGCCTGCATGAGCAGCAGATTCCTGCAATAGTGYGGACAGCAGCAGATCCAAACCACATCAACAGTTGCTGCAGCTGAAGGAGAGGACCACAGAAGTCTGCTGGGAAGTAAATTCACACCCCCTATGCTGCAAACTCTACAAGTGACGGTGTTCAAGCAGGGAAGCAGGAAGTGTATGAAGTGTGTCWAGTKAGGCCCTGTCTCAAGAGAAACATCYACCTATTATTAAGTAYTTTTAAGGATCACMTTAAYCTGAAAACCGAATCACATTCACTTCACCTGTCTGTAAAAYACRACAGCCTGTTCTATCCAAACCACCAAAGCATCTTGAAGATAATTTAATATTAAAAAAGAACATGAAAGCATTTTGAAGAGAATATAGTTTATCAATTGCCATGCAGCAACTGGAGGTGAGAGACAGAGAGATGGGTTTGGTCTTTGGCTGCCTGACAGGATACACACTACACACAGGCCTCTCCAGGCCACRGAGAAAGGCTCATGAATGGTGGTGTTCAAATGGCCAAGGCAGGCACAGGCTGAGTCAGCTTTGCACCTGCTGTTTTGTAGCAGGACTGGGCTGGATCACATCCAGCATGGTTGCGAGGAGGCTCTGAAACAATTTGGAGTGTAATTAATTTAGAGGAATAGTTTTGTATATCTCAAGATATGCAGTCCCTGCAATTTCTACTTACGTAATTAAACACATAACTAGAAGTTTACACACTAGCTTGCATCTTAAGAAGGGAAACAGGTGACAAGCAGGAGATCCCTGCCTGCTCCAGGCTCCCAGAATTAAGGTGTTTACATTCGAACCACAAAGTTTAGTCTTTGTAGATAGAGATTTTAAGGAAGCCCAAGTTTAGAACCCAACTGTTACTGAATTTGAACTTCCTTGGGAGAACCCCATCCCCAAACACCTCTCATTGCTAAYCCTTGCACAAGAAAGCAGAAAGCAGTGTCTGGTAACCATCAGCCCCATGGCTGGCACAGTAATGCGGTGGCTGCCAAAGACACATTTTGGGACCAGAATGCATACTCAAATCATTAAACAAAAAGGCATTTTGGTAGAAAGGGTCATACGCAATAACTCAGCAAAACAAACCTTCTGACAGCAAGTCCATTTGGTTTTGCATGGTGAATCAAGGAGCTTGGGAATGTGCACAATTAAACTTAAAAGCAAGAAACAGAGAAGTCTAAACTGTGCAGGGTACAAGCTACAGGAGACTTCATATTTCTCTCAAACTCGACAACTTGCAGGGAACAGGCTACACTGAGCTGGGCACACCAGGTTCCTCTTCTGAGACTGCCTGTCCCCAAACTGCAAACCAACGCTTATTAAAAACACGGCAGCTGAGACTCCACAGAACATGTCTACATGGCCAAAATAAAATTCAAACTGTACTTAACTTTCCGAGCAAACCTACGCTTAGATCATAATGTGAATCAAAATTCACAGCACTTAATGCCGAAAGACTATGGAAATCTTAAGTTCAGCTATATCCATTTAACAGTGTCAACAGAAAGCTGATTAGCAAGTATGTATTTAAGCAGATTATTTTCAGTTAAAGCTACTATTATAACAATACCTTTCTCACATCTTGTCAACAAATTAATTTAACTTAAAAAAAACTCCAACAAAACAGTTCTTTTTAAAGCTAGATAGATTTGAAATCTGGGTAGTTTTACATTTCTGTAATTAAATCCACTCCCTTTACATGCTGAGGAGAGCAGTACAGACAGTACTAGAGAGGCTACAGTGTGATGTGCTTAAGACAAAGGAGCTGCATGAAGAGAAATGCTTCACTGAAACCACAGTCTGGAAACCTTACARAGGGAAGCGAGCCCCAGGCTGCCATTCAGATGCTCCTTCAGAAGTGACCCAGTAAGATCAGCTCCGTGAGGGGAAGAGCTGACCATGTCATCCAGCAGCAAGCATCCCTGTCTGAGAGCACTGCGCACTCGGAAGTCACAGATCCATCAGGTATGCTTGCATTTCAAGTTTTTTTCTAGTTACCAACCTACTGAATGACATATTCTTGCAATGGGAGTTTCATATAGGAGCTCAGCAAGCTGTTAATCAAAGCAGGAAAGTAACAAGTTTATGGAGAGCTCATTTAGGCATGAGGCATCTTTACAAAGAACTAAGCTTTCAAAAAAAACCCCAAACTCCACCAAAACCCCCAAAACTGACAATGGGCAAAAATGTTGGCCAGCTCTTGGTCTACTCATCCAAGCAGAAAATTCCCTTTCCAGATAGGAGATGAATATAGTACTTAGGCTGATAAGGGAAAAAATAGTATTGTAGATGCAAGYCAAGGGAAGAAAAGAGACTTTCTTGCTCTGATAGCAATTCTTCTGAAGTCATTTTCTTGATGAGGTAAAAAATGGGATTGCTCACAAAGCCACATTAAGTACATAAATAAATCTGGATTATAATGTTTATAACATAACTTTATAGCAATGCAAGAAGGCCATTTCCACATTAAAACTCTAGTTCTGTTGTCACTTTAGGGTTAATAGAAGCATCAGCTGCAGCCGATGGGGGACATGACCCTTCACCCTRCTACTACTTCCCCTTTCTCTACTSCAGTCCCAGTRCTACTTCRGTCACATACTGAGCCAGGCCAGGCAGCTTTGGCAAAACAGCGCTTSAAGCCACTAATTTCAGCTGGCTTAGGTCCCCAGGCAGCTCACTGCATTGCTGAAGGCATGGCTGCCCAGGCAGCAATGCTGGCACAAGGATAGGGGGAAGCAAAGGCAGAGGAAGGCCAGGCTTTTAAAAAGCCAGCCCCTACTGAGACCTGCCTGGAACAACTGCAAAGTTCAAATACATTACGTGGAGTTACCACCTAATTTAGTTAAATCAAGCTTCAAAGCAGGCAAAACCAGCCCCTGCAAATTATAGCTCAATTTCTTATTATAGCTGGCCACTAGGATGAGTTCAAAGATTCAATCTCATCAGCCTGAAAGCATTTCCGTCTGTTAATTTTACACTCATTCACCTACAAGTCACTAAGACAAAAATGCAGATTTTGCATAGTATGTTTTAGAGGTTTAAGATTTTTTTGCCAGCGAATCTCTAGAAGATAGTGTACAARTAAGTTAGGGATCAAACAAAAGTATCTATGCTGTCACCCATCCTCCCATTTTTCAGAAGTGAGTGCTTTGGTCATCAGGCGCATGTTTTGCAAGGAGGCCCCGCAAGGCGCASTCAGATCAGTGCCAGGAATTCGGTGAACCTGGGGTCACGTCGTCAGGGCTCCGCAGCACTTCCATCATCTGAGCGGAATTCAGCCAGGGAATTRAATGACTGCCATTACAATACCAGGGCATCTGTCTTCTGCAGACCTGTTTTGCTGTGTTTCTGTTCTCATGAAGAATATAAAAATAAATTCTTACCTAGTTCACCTCGAAGGTTAATTAGTTCTTGAGATAAYGCTTTACGCTGCTTCAGTGCTTCCTCTCTCTGCAGAGAAAAGAACAACAAAACCCCCCAAACGTTTGGTTACTAGTGATCTGAGCAGGGCACCTTCCAATAATTAACTTACATGTGCTCTGTAGGAAAAACAAGAGGCAAGAGCAAGAAGCCAAGATATGAATCATTTAGGATAACAGTTCAGCTGTTACAATATACACAGATGTTCTTCTGTTGTTAAGGAAGTTACACTTTAAAACAAAGAACAGCTTTTTCCAGGATAGCTCTGCAATTAAAACCCTACTTTGTAGTAATTAATTATATATTTTATGGTRGGTGTAGCAACATAAGCCTCCAGTACAAATCAACTGATAGCTGTCAAGGGCACAGAAGTATAGCGTATATGTGAAAGAGGCATGCATTAAATATTTATCTTAAGMTTACTCAAACACAAAATCAAGAACTTTGCTAAATGCTCAGTCTTCTCTGAATAAAAGGCACAGCCCTGTTCAAAGTTGAATACAATCCACCCTGCTGCTCGCAGTTCTTAATGTTAAGATAGATGGTGTTTCTTACACCGACAGAATCATAAGGAATCTGTGAGCAGATCACAACAAAGCAGAAGCACGCATCTCCCTGTTTTCAGGAGCTGTGCCCTRGCCAGGAGGAGGCAGCCGGCCAGGCCGCTGTGCCCCGGAGCCGCAGCCCATGGAGCGCCGTGGGCACCGCCACGGCAGAGCGGCTCCGTGGCCCGGGGCCGCCACCTCACACCAGCGCGGGGGTGACAAGGTCCGCATGCCCTGCTGGCAGGGCAGGGCGCTTCACCTCGCTCCCGGCCGGCTCCCTGTGAAACAAGCACTCATTACCCTTGCTGCAGCACACTGAGAATAGAGGCACAGCTTGCTGCTAGAGCAGCCCATCTTCCAGCGCCGGCAGCCCCTCGCTCGGCCCCCCGACCCTCATCGGCGACGCGCAGGCGGCGGCGGCACCGCCGAGCCGGGCAGGTCTGGCCGGGCCGAGTGTCAAGGCTGGACCTTGCCTCCGCAGGTTATCCTGCTTCCGCGCCCAGCGCTCCGACAGCGGCAGATACTGCAGCTTCTGCAATTGGCACAAGCAGCCAGCGATTGCTTAAAGCCACAGCCCTTCTTTTATGAAAGGCGAGCCCAGACATTAGATCGATCGATCCCCACTTGCTCCGACGGCAGCCAGGAACACTCAGGGAACACTGCCCTTCTTTGCAGATAACCCACCTTATTTCTAGCTGTTTCGAGCTTGCTGTACGCCGCTTTCACACTTAATTTGTGATGCAAAAATAAGCCACRGGAGGCCTTAGCTGAATGGGAGAGCCACAGACACAACAGATTTGCTGCTGTCAATGCCTGGGCTTATATTCATAGCCCCGGTGCACGCAAAGAGCTTGAAACTCACTTTGCATGCCTTTTTTTTTTTTAGCTAGAATACATTAGGGAGAAAAAGAAAGGAAAACACTGGCCAAAAAATCACACAGACTCATCCACAACTGAGCGCAGTAGATGAATTTGCAGACTGGTCGAGCCACACCTACATCTGGTTCTCCCCAGGGAAAACCTCACCTTTATAGCAAATTCTCCCTTTGCCTTTGGTCACTCTAACTGCAGCCTGGCCACAGGCTTATGTCTTAAGAGCACCCTGTCCTGAAAACAGGGAATATTAATTTCAGGCCTGAAGAACAAATAAAGCTTTACTTTTTAAGAGCAAAATACACCATTCTTCAGAAAAACTAGAAAGAATGAGCACCCAAAACCCACTCATGTATTAAGGCCTGACACAAGACTAATCAAAATGAGTAATTTTTATACCACMTATGCATTTGCAAGTTTTAGGAAATTATTATGCAGCTGTAAAGGCTGGATAGAAGAAACTACCAGCCCTTTACTAGAAATATATATATATATTTGACCTTGTATGAGAAAGGTTCCCTTTAAAATCACACAATTAAAGCAGTCTTTAYAGTTATTTGGACACTTTACACTTTGGTGGGGCTATTAGGTAGCTGTGTTGCATTTTTATATTAAGCACTTAGAGGCATTTTACAGTGTCAGTGGGCTAAGATTGAAAACCACRCCTCTCCCTCCACAGTCAATTCTCAGGAGAGCAGAGAGCTCAGTTATTGAAAGGACTTGCCCCGCTTCCCTGCTCAGAAAGGAGAGATGAGTCATCTCACTCTGTTCAACACCAGTGTTCCCACTACGAACACAGCATCTGATGATGAAAATGGGGATGCTGCAGTGAGTTATTTGAACTGCATCCTTGCACACTGGAACACCACCTGCTCTCTTCCAGCCCACTCTGTCAGTAAAACATTTCAAATGCTCCCTAGTGGCTGGACCATGCTGCAGACCCTTTAGACACACTAACATTTTTTGTTTAGTGTTTCCAGAGGGGCTTCTTCATGGTCTACATATTCTGTGTTTGCTTTCAGTTAAAATAAATTTGATGAGGAACAGGCATATGCAATCAGCATACACTAAAGACTAACAAGAGGCTGAGACTCTTGTTAAAAATCCAAACAAACTCWTAAAAATCCAAACCAAAACTGAATAACACTGTCTTAATAATCTTTTTCACATTTCTTGCTGCTCCTAAGTCCTGTCCCTTTTCATGAGTGTTGTTTTAACATGTTGCCTCAATCTTCAGCTTGCCCATTCTTAATTTCACAAATCTAAGAAATCCAGATAAATTTGTATCATTGCCTCCTGCTAATGAATACATTCAGAAAAAAATAGCCAGCCTAACATAAGATGACTAAGTTGCTCATATGGCTAAGTAGCCCCATGTAGCAGTCAGACTGATCAGCAGTTAATTTAGTAAATTTTTATCTAAGTTCTAAGAGAACTGAAGCTCCAGGTATGGGGGTTTCCCCAAGAAAACATGGAAGCTTCCCAAATCTGAAATCTAAATGCAGTAAAATACCAAAAACACTTGACAAAACCAGTAAGGGTCTATCTTCAGTATTTAATTTAAAGACAGCTATGCATAAGCTTTGGGCTGGAATATCCAGCAACCATCTAGTTGATGATTCTAGTTGGAAAATCAGTACCAGAAATTCAAAGACCAGAACCAAGTTGAAGCATACGGGATTAAKCAATTTTAGCATTGTTATCCAAACAAATCTGACAAACGGGATCATCCTCATTTAGTTGTCTGAGACTCATGATGGATCTTCATACCCCTTTACAATTTCTTCTGGTACAGTTTATGAATCTGTGTGAAGATCAGGTAGATTATTTGGTACCTATTTTTTTCTTATTTACAAACAATCTATAGTAGGTTGCACTTTAAACAAAACATTTCCCCACCATAAACATGGAAGCTACAGGAAGGAATGAGAACAGAGTTTGGGGTAAAAGATTTGCCACAGGCAATACTAAGGTGGTGCACTTCTGCCATTGAATGCTACAAAAAAGTTCTCAGCATAACGAAGGAGACTGGTACGCTTCTTGTTCTGAAAAAAAATTAGCCAGTTAAAAATCGTTCATGTTTTGAAAATTTGGTAAGTTCAGGGAGACATCAGGGAGATGCCCCACAGCAAGGACACTTGAAAAGGTGGGGTCCAARGTAGAGGGTTAAAGAACACAACCGTTTCAAGATGACAAAAATTACCAAGTCAGGAATGGAATAAATTATGAAATTTGTCATTCATGTTTGTTTTGTTGGCAGTTATGCAGCCCAATTACAGGCTTAAGAGTATTTTTCCTGGCAACTAGCTGTTTTTGCTACAGCTTGAGATTCAAACAGACCAGCTTAGGGTCATTTTAGATACAAACAAGGGTGAGGACATATCACTGTCTGAACAGTTTCCATTGCTCTGCTTTAAAAGCAGGAAGCTCTACAAAAGCCCACATTCCAGAATGAACAAGAGAGATWCTTGTATCCAAGGGCACAAGCAACCAACCTTCCTGGCTATGCACCCATATCAAATCCTCACAAAAGACAGACAAGAGATACCTCCAAGATCTTAGGTACTGAGCWGTTCTCAAGCTGGAGTATGTGGGCATTCCTCAAGTATCCCACAGCACCTTTGCTGATGACAGATACAGGAGCATGAAGTTTCACAGCAATTATTTCTATGAGAGGATGTGCAACTTGCTGGATTCACCATTCCAGGTTTCCCAGCACACTCCTGCTCCTGGCCAGGTGGAGTAATGCTGGTTGGGAGCCCYGTGCCCTGCCTGCATGGTGTGGGGGTCAAACAGTCCTAATCACTTTTCCAAGTTTTGCCTCCATGTTAAGAGCTGCAAGTCCTTCAACAGTTACGAAACACAAAAAAGCAAATAATGGCAGAAAATGGGTTGAGTATGTGTCCAAATAAGCTAACACTGCCCATCTGGTAGTAATTATCCACACATCACAGTTCACAWTTTAAACAAGCACACTCCTTTGGGAAACAAAATATGTACTCTTTTGGAGATGTACTAAAAAGAAATTCACAAGAACCAATAATGAAAAGTTCACATTTGCATACCAAAATATAAGAATTTTTTGCTTTTTTTGATTTCAAGCAGCTATATTACACTGATATCTATGTGACAGGTCATCTGCCACAGCTGCCTAGACTGCCCCAGTAACAGATTCAGAAGAAGCATTATAGATTGCTGCAACCAAAAACTTACAAAGCACTGGTACACAGCAAAGGAAGAGAGACAATTCACTTCCAGGCCATGAAATATCCCGGGCAATCAGGCCATGCAGTGGGAYTTCTCCCATGACACAGATGGAGTAGCTATAGTGGAATGTCCATCTCAGTGCTGGAATGCAATGTGATCCCTGCCCTGGTAAGGTGGAGAATAGCTCTCACAAATCCCAGTACCAAGCAGTGTGCAGACAAGACAGGCAGCTCTGAGTCCCAGGCAAAGGGCAGAAACTGAACCTCCCTGGCATAACYGGCAGGTGGGAACATCTCTGACTGGGAAGGCTGTGATCAGCCTTCTGGTTTGTTCAGCAAAACATTTAACAAACCAGTAATTTCAATTCTCAAAATGTAAAGGATTAGAAAATAAAGTGTTAAATATAAAAGCATTGAGATGCTTTATTTAAAAAGCATTTTATTACAACAGACTAAAATTTGTTCAGAGTGCATAAAACAAATTCATCAATGCAAAGAACGGAAGCACTTAGATGTGTTTTACTATCATATACACGGCCAAATTAATTTTATTCTTGGAAAGAAGAGTCTGGTTTTTGTAAGCCATTTACTGTCAAGCCAAACCACAACCACTTACTCCTAAAATTAAACTTAGAAATGCTGAGCAGTTTAAAAACATAATAAATTAGATTTGATAAATTAGWACATTTGCAAGCACTTCTGTAACATGTATGTTTAGACCCTATTGGAGATGTGTTCAGGTTGTATGGAAAAAAAGATMATAATTTAAATATTTTTTAAAAGGGWTACAGCCTCAGTTGTCAACAGGATGTCTTTCTCATATGAGAAGATATTACTCTTGGAGGCAAAACATTAGAAATTCCAGTCTAGTCGATCCTTGTGCTGCTCCAGTCATCATCATTGGCTGTCATTGAGTCACATCTTTGCATAAACTCCAGTCACTCATGTGTCACCAGCTACAGCCTGGAGGTAATTGTGATGGGGCAACAAAAGGGCCATTCATATCCACTTTTCAGTATGACATTTGACTTGACTATTTTGGTCAAAAATACCACAGTATTTCTGCCTGTCCCTGTTCCTCCTTTCCTGGCAAAATCCAATCCTCAAAATAAATCTTCTCATTACATATTAGCAATTTTAGGAAATAATTTCTTTTAAACTTACCTACTCCATACCTCACTTAAAACCCCCTTGCAATGTCATTTCCTTTRMMTCACTYKWKSMWMRAGTGAKKYAAAGAAATGAGTCAAGGAAGCAGCACAACMAACAAGATTCACACTCTGCTCCACGTGTATTTTTGAAAGGAGCAGCAGATTATTTGTGTGATAAAATATCATTAACCATCTCTAATCAATAAATATKGAGTGAAATGAATACTTCTAATCTACTCTTGGCTTCATTTGTGTTATGCACTGCCCTCTTACCAAGTGAAATATACCATCAGTTTTCACCTTGATATTACTTCAAGCAGTATTAAGACTCAGAGTACAACACTTACATGATTAGCTGATAGAGATTCACTGTGATTTCTGATATTTTACTTCTTTCATTTACTAGGTGCATCTATGGAGAATCAGATGTTTTTTTCCCTGACGTTTAGTGTATGAAACACTAAAGCAGAGAACCAGCCGAACAGGATTCCTATGAGTCACTAACACGGATTTACTTGMGGGCTCTTTATGCTTTGCAAGCTTTACATAGGATCTTAGGAATCTCTGTTTTCCCATTTAGRAATCATGTCCCTCTTCATGCAATAGCCCTGCAAAGATAGGCCCAGTTGTAGTAACATGGGCTATTTAACATCTCTATTACAGCCTGTTTTCTACTTTACAGGGTTTCTGAATGTTAATATTAATACTTAGTTGTCACACAGAATGACTCCTTCCTTCCTTGTAGAAACTCCAATCTCATAAAAATTAAGTTTACCTCATCTAAGCAATTACTTATTTCTCAGTATTTTCTAAAGTTTTCTGTCTCAGTCCAACTCACCTCAGTATGACACAGTCTCCACCACGCAACTTTGAMAAGTTATACTGTCACAACTGAAGTTCCCACCTCTATAAAACTGTTATTACCATTATAAGGTTGCTCAGAATAATATAATGCTTGAGCATAATACTGCACTATTTTCTATTGTAATTTTTAAGACTACCTAGGATTTCACCTGARAAGGTAGTATAAATCAAGAGGGAAACAAGACTGAAAGATGGTACTTCCTTTCTTCCACTAACTGTTCCCCTACATTTTGCAATAGRTACCTCTATTTTGCTACTGTCATTAATTCTGCAGCTTCTTGAAAAAAAGTAATTACAAGAAATAACAAGGTAGTTATGAAAATCAGATTCTTTGMGGAAAGCAACACTGGTTGCCTGAAACACCAAGTTTGTTTCAGTCAAAGATGCCTTTTTCCAARACACCTCTGCTAGGAGTAGCTATAGGACAGGACTCCCAATTTTTCTTCAGGTGTAACCCATTCTGAATACCCAGGTGTACCACATAAATTGCTTAACTGACGCATCTTCTAAAAAGTTATTTCCATCACAGCCTAGTTTCAGAGTAATTAATGGATTAAAATGTGGTTTTTTATGTTAGAGCTCACAAATCTTCAATCAGTTGCCAAAAMCACTCTTGTTAATTCACACTGTGTTTTATAGAGACCTTGAGAACTACTTGAAACTTCCTTGCTTTCCAACAGCTACCTGTCAAAYGCAAGCTGCCAGAGTATTTGCTCTACAGGGGGAAGCTACTGTGTTATTACTCAAATACTCTGTTACAAATCAGAAAATATTTGCATTCCTCAAATTCAGCATACTACATTTTGAATTCTAAATTATTTTTCTTTTTTTCTTTCTTTTTTGAAGTAAAGAAGCACAAAATCCRTATTCTCTTGTAAGAAGTTATGTGCATATTTTGGGAAGCCAGATACACCTGGTATGAAAATTGTCATGAACATTGGCCAAGTTTGATGTTAGGTTCTAGATGATCAAAACTAAAAACTTTACTCAAAGACAGCTGCTCTAAGCAACAGGACTTATAGGTCAAAAGATATGACTGTTCCAAAACTCTTGGGGTTTAGTGATGCAATGTGCACTTCTGCTCCTTAACYTAGATGTGCATTTCTCATTTGATAAATATAAACATTTCCTGCCGAACTTCCAGAAAGGCCAGGACAAACATTTCTGATACACATAGTCATGTATTCCAAAATGGAAGAAAAACATTCTTTTTAAACTGCTAAGTTCCCAAGGAAACTAATATCTCAACTCTTACAGTCACATATATGTCAGGAAATGCCAGTTACAACARGTCATATACTAATGGTTAATTTCTATTTCCACCTAGAAATGCTGAAGACTGTTCAGCCACACAATTTCTAGCACATTCCTCATGTTGTTTCCTGTGTCACATCCACAATTAGTCTTATCCCCATATTATTGTCAGGGCTCTATAGCCTCWCAAAGGGCCTTTTCCTCTACTAAGAAACTTCTTGAAGATGGCACCACAACATTCCCAAGTATGAACTGTAAATGCAGTCTTCCCATAACCGTACCAA
This sequence comes from Malurus melanocephalus, assembly GCF_030028575.1. Classification (NCBI taxonomy): domain Eukaryota; kingdom Metazoa; phylum Chordata; class Aves; order Passeriformes; family Maluridae; genus Malurus; species Malurus melanocephalus. The sequence goes on along the minus strand of NW_026623795.1, from coordinate 369,321 downwards.
GAGAAGCAAAATAGTTTGAAACTGAGTTTCCTTTTATTTCTGAAATACTTTTCATAGTATTCTGTCTCACAGATACAAATTTGAAGCTTATTTCTATAGCAGAATCTGTGGAGAATTACTGAGATACTTAATTAGATTATTAAACCTGAAGAATAAAAATGAATATTTGTAAAAGTTAAACATTYTGCCGTATAAATTTTTTTACACAGCTTGGGTAGTAGTTTTGAATGTGGCAGTTTATGCACYAAAATGAGAGGATGAAAAGGCAGTAGCTGTCAACTCACACTTTTAACAGTTACAAAGCCATTCAAGTAACTCTAATTACACGCTACCCTTTCCTTTGACCACTAAATCTTCCTTACATAGACAAATGTAAAACGTGATTTAAAACCAAGCTAGTAACACATTGCTGAAACAATCACCCTCCGCTCCCAAAGATGTAGTTTATACACAGCAGTGAGTTGGAGGCTCAAACAGCCCAGCTGCAGGGCTCACARAGCATTGGGGGGCAGTCCTGAGGTAGCAGAGGGAGTTGAGCCCTTCTCGGGAGGCAAGATGTAGAGGCTCAGGCAGGAGCTGCAACAGCCTCAGCCTCATCAGCAGGTGACRTGCTGATGTGTTTTGCTTCCCAAGGGAGCATCTGGCTCCTAGACACAGCTGCAGTCCTCTCAGGCACACATTCCCACCCCACCCCAGCACTGGCAGTTCTTCACTCCCACTTCTTCCCACAGTGAACCACTGCATGGGGCATACTCATAATACTTTCAACAAAGACAGACCTGTAAAACTAGACCCATAATACTTTCTTCCCCTTCCTGACTGGATGCCTGAACTGGCTTCCCAAAGAAGCCCAAGCAGACACGAGGGCTAGGGGAGAGAGAGCAGGGTTGCAAGAGTGGCATTGCCAGCCTGACTTATCACTGACATGCTAACCATGTATYTAAAGCCTCTGTGAACAGATCTGTTACTGAAGGGACAAGTAATAAATTCAAAATGAACACCAGTGGAAGTTAAAAGATCAACTCAAATGCAGTAGTGCAAATTTCAGACCTCAATGCAGTTGAAYGGTAATGGAAAACAGCTTTCCTTGGCACTTCATGCACTTATTGTGAATGGCCAATTTCACCATTTCCTCTGTACTGCCTCATTTTTTGTTTCTTGTTTGAACTTAAAAAACAGGAAAATAGTCATGAAGTAACAGGAATTACCAGAGGATCGGGGGAAGCASAGTAGTCTAGAAAGACTCAACTTGCTTTTGTGATTACTGTGCGGTTTGACTTGTGTTCCTATCACTGCCAGCACACACAGCTGTCCAACAATGGAAAAACTCTCTGTTCTCATGAGCCATACTGTTCACTGCCATCAGATATTCTGGATGCCAAAAGTTTTCCGTCTAGCATTACCACAGTGCAACAATAGCTCCTGCAAGGTAGAAATTACKTTTTCAGCGTTTTTAAACTCTGAAGAGTCTTAGTGAAGGTAGCTAAGYACAGACAGCCCCACCTCCCTAAAGAAACACTGACAGATCAAGTGGGAAGGTTTTATCAGACGCAGCTGTTACTATTGACAGCTCCAAGGTAACTCTTGCAACAAACAGGTTTGAACTCCGGCAGTGTTTTTTGAAAGATTCCTGCTCAGCTAGAAACAGCAGAGCAGCATTGCTCAATCCCATTTAACCCTTTGACAGCAGCCTCTCACCTTCACTCCAGACGGCCTGGCTGCATTTTTGACATAAGTCATTGCCAGCAAGWCCTGATTTTGTTTGCAGCTATATTCCATTTCATGAGCTCATTTATGAGCTCATAAGAAACAACTTGAAAGTTTTGAGCAGAAATACATTGGGAACTCTTGGGGAAAAAGAACCCAAAATCACGACAGTAGAACCAAACAAATCTAACAGCTAAATCAYATCCCAGTAACTTCAGCTTTGGAGGGAAAGCTGGAGAGACTGGAGCAGATTTTGCCAAGAGGCTCAGGCTGGGCTGCTCAGCCTTGAAGTGACCCAAGTGCTCATTCCAGTGCWTTACTCCATTTGACCAGGCAGCCTGTYCTTGACCCCATCTCACCCTCGCACYGCCTCTGACCACACATTAGGACAGTCCACGTCACCACCTGGCAAAGAAATGCTCTTTGGCTGGTTTAACTTTCTGACAGTGGCAGGCTGAATCGGCCTTCTGTAGGGACAGACCAGCATCAGAGGAGTGCAGAGTAGGTCCTCCCTCTGGTTCCAGCAAACTGTTTCTTAGGCTGTATCGTGTCACTTCACACTTGCTCTAGTGGGAAGAATGGAAGCACAGCTTTGTTCCTCATGTAATCAGCTAAGCATGATTTTAATTTTTTTTTAAACCAGAGAACCTGAAGCTACTTTCAGCTGGCTCTGAATTAGTTAACTTGTGAAACCCTATCTCATGAGCTAAAGCCTAACCTGAAGTTTCTTCCTGAGTTTGGATAATCCAGAGTCTGAAAACTACATCAAAAGGGGTCCCCAAGGGATACCTCAGAAAAATAATTGTAYGGCCAGCTAAGATTAAGTTAGCTATACTTAATTAACTAATTAATTACCACACCTCACCCTAAAGGTAAAAGCCCCAAACAAATGAACAAAAAACAAAAACTAGTCTTCACGACGTTCCCTAGAAGACTGAAATCCTTCAGGATATTTCTCCCAGCTAACTAACAGACTCTACATATTTCTTACAGCACCATGACAGAAAAATCTTTCTCATCCCTATAGCATGTTCACAAGAGTAAGGCAGTGAGTCTTCAGGAAGTATTGTCTTATCTCAGGAAAATAGAGAGCWACCTCAAAATCAATAACTGGTATGAAAATACATCACTGTGTCATATCTAGCTCAATTTAATGTGCTCAGACTTAACTGTCTAAGATTATTARTTTTATAAAATTTGACAGAGTTTTTTTTTTTTTCTTTCCATCTACAAAAGAGTAACAAAGAGGAATAAGGAGCAAAATCACTAGTTTCTTCAATGCAGTTTTTTCCTCCATCTTCAAGATTGCTTTTCCCTTAATTAAACCCCCCACTATTTTTAAAAACCCGCATTTAGGCTACAGCAACTTTTAGAACAGCCTGGAAGAAGCAAATTAGTATGATGGGCTTCTTCTCACTAAACATGACATTTATAAAGTATTTGTGAATTTTAAATGTTGCAATACAAAGTATTTGAGATAAGAAACTAGGCCAAGACATTTAATTGTAAGAGTTACCAAAAAAAATCAATGTGCTTATTATACAGTAATTAAAAGATTGCACATAAGTTTGTCAGTGAGATTTTCACATATAAATTTCACAATATCACATTACGTGACAGGCATCCAAAACCCTGTATCAAATTGCTTTGAAGATCTCAAACTAGTTCCTTAGCAGAGAAAGGTGTTCCAACCAAGAATTTAAAAAAACCCAACCAACCAATCCCAGAAAACTGGCTAAGAGCCACTGCCCTTAGAGTTGAACCAGACTAGGAGATAAATGCTTTATTTTTAGATTAAATGAGAGTAAGCAGATACTATCCCATGAGAATGTTACATTTCTGTCAGCATACTAAGACAAATTAGCTGCTTTTTTGTATATCAGACTGTAAAATCACCATGTATCAGAAAAGTTGAAATGAAATTGATACCAGTCTTAGAACATTAGTTGTAAATGCAACAGAAATGGCTACTAAACCCTGCATCAGCTGTGCAGTACAAATTCATAACTGTTATAATTTCCTTGACTTCAGATTTTTCTTTTCTCAGAAGTTTTCAAAGCAGACCAAAAGTTTCTAGTGTAGTATGAAACTGATTAGGTCATTATGTATTTCAAACAGACTAGAAAAATTAAACCACATTAATTCCACTCCATAATTCCAGGTGCATTTCTATATTTTTATTAACAATTTAAGACACCACCAACAGTGCAGGGTTCAATAAATAAAACTGTGACAAYGCAGCTGTCACAGATATGTTTTTGAGTAGCTCAAAAACATATCTACCCCTTAAATACTCTTCCATCCAATGTCAGATAACAAAGGCCATTATTATTCAACAGATTATCTGATTAAACTAGTCTTTCCTACAAGGGCAGAACTTGAAGTACATACTCGGAAAGCTATTCAACCCTGAAGGACCCTCTGACTACAAACACTTAAAAACTCTAAAAAGCATGTRAAGCTTTAAAGGCCATAACGCACACTGTCATGGGTTTAATTCTTTTCCTATCCAACTGATGCTAGAAGCATAACCTCCACAGGAAAACAGAAATCGCTGCAACAGAAACACAAAATTTAGGTATCAGTGCATTAAAATTTTCTGAAGCCCTTGTTGAGAAGAGTTAAAAAAATTAATGCCAAAATTGATGAGCTGTATGATTTTACCTCAGACTGCAGGTGCTGGATGACAACTGTTAATGCTTCGAAYTTCTGGTTACTGGATGTCAGGAATTTTTTCAGCTGCAGGATGATTCCACTTTGGGTCTCACATTTTGTTTTGTACTGTATCAACTCAGCTGCTTTTGTGCCAGGTGGACGTGCATCTGTGGAGGCTTGAGTCCGTATGCACGAGCTCTTGGGACTCCGCTGCTTGCCCTTGTCAACTAAGACAACAACAACAACAAATTAATATGCACGTCATGCTAAAACCTCACAAGAACATAAAGGTCAGGTGCAAAAGAAAGTAGCTATATGTTCCTATACACACTCGCTAAAATACCAACTAGGAGAAAGGGTTAGTTCAGTAGCACTGCAGAGCAGACTCTTATCAATCTGTCAGGTCAATTCCTAACACCATAAGCTTGGACATAATGTTTTGCACTTCATCCTCACTTTCACGTATTCAGTGATGCATACTTCTCGCATACTCYTCACATGGTGCTTTGAACAAATACTTTTATGAAATGCAAGATCCCTGTCATCCTACCTGGTCAGTAAATTATTTCTAACATGAGATTTGTCCACTTTTGTGTGCAACAGAGATTTCCTATTTCCTGCACACTAAAGTACTGCTGAATACAAAACCATTTTCTCTGCATTTCCTTTGTTATTTTTCTTCCTTTTACAATTTTAATTGCAAAAGCATCCCTCTCTRCAGCTCAGGCCTGAACTTTATTAACTAGAGGTCTTGCAGCATTTCTGAGTGCCAGCAATTTTGAGTCACAAGGACAAGACTTTAAAAAGACTCTAAAATGCAATGTATTTCAATATATATTACAGTCCTGAAATTACATTGTTGATTTAATATTCTTACTTATGTGGCAACCTCAATGCTTTCATAGCACACAATCATCTCACGTCACARGAAATCAGATTACATAATCCAGCACTTGACTTGTAAATGCTGTATAGGTTACAGGTGTCTCTGCTGCCTTCAGACTGGAAAGGGAGTACAATACTGCTGTGCAGATAGGGCCAGTCTTCCCCCCTTGATCACAAAAGGGAATGAGTAAACACTTCTGCAATAAAAGGTTGATGCAATAGATAAATATCCCTTGGCAATTTAGTGAAGACATCTAAGAAGATTACTTTGCACAGTTTCAACTTAACAAGATTTCTTCATGATAGAGTGAAAAAACCTGAGAGGTGAGATCTGGAGAAAAGAAAAATAGGAACACGTGGCAAAAACAGGGAACAAACTAACTAACAAGACAATCCTTTCTGAATCCCARGCACTTGGTTTGAAGGTTGTCAAATGACCCTAGAATCGTCCCAGCAGTGTAAGGTTCAATCTCACAACTGGAGACTGTATTAAAAACAAAATATTCRATTCAGTTAATGTCAGTCAGACTGACAGATCAATTATTGCATTAATACACCAGTTTTCCACAGTCTTCATTTGTTTTAGAAGTGTTTGAAAACAATTTTCCTGTTCAAAACACTAACGTCCTCTCTGCCTTTCTTACTGCACCTGGTAAAAAGTGCCTCCTGAGCCTATTAATTTTCCAAATATATCCTCTCTGGGCAAGATTTTCTGCTAGTTAGAGAATTTTCAGCATATTGCTTTAACATGTTCAGATGCCCTTGCGCCCTTGGAGATTTCCCTACACTTCTGCTCAGATATGCAGACTGTTAAAGGGTATATTTTAGTTACAAACATACCATCATCAACCCAAAWCAAAATACAAATTTGTATGACAGAAGTATCGAGCTTGTCTGCAAGTTCCAGTTATTTTCGCCACCATTTGCCTAACATGGCCACTTCTCTCCTCRCTGTGCAGACATAACAATGTCTTTTGGGTAGACATTTTTACACAAATCCAAGTTCACAACTGAGAGCAACCAYGTCAAATTTTCAGCAATCTTATGGACAGTACTGTGTGTAAGAAACTACTGGTTACCTTCTGAAGCACCTTCAAAAATCACAAGAGATAATAATCAAGAAGAAATGGGGAAAAACCAGCAGGGACTAGAGAATAAACATGTACAGTCMGTTCTTCCCTTCCATATCGGCTTACATACTCCTACTCTCTCAAACATTCCACCTCCCTTCCTGAATGCTCCACTTACAACAAATAGAAAACTAGAATAATATAAGAGTATTGGGTAAATTCACTGATACAGACCCTAATGTCACAATTTAATTAAATATTTGAAATTAGTTTTACAACTATTTCTAGGACCCTGACAAAGCGGTGTTAAACTTGAACAAGTGGGTGCAGAAAGTTTTTACTTTGGGAAAAAAAAATTACAACACAGTTACCTAATGAAATTTCATTTAAATACAGTGATACAACAGCTAACCACAAATGACAAAAGGCTCCAATTAGCCATGTTTCCAGAGTTCAGCCAGCCCTTATCACTTTATCTGTTTCATACTGCTGCTTTTATCCTGCTGCCCAGACCACCAAGTGTCTTCCAAGAAGCTCATTCAAGCATCCAAACAAGCCAGCCCTCGATACTATACTAAAAAAAGCTGAACAAAATACATGCATGAAGTGAAACTCAGTGACATTCCTGTTGGCAATTTTATCATAGACATGTACTATACACAGCCACTTCAAATGCTGAAAAGCATGAACCCTCTGTAGTATGAACTGCCTCTATAGATTAACACCACTGACACTACGATGTTTATTTATGGCCTGCGTACCTCTGGGCAATGACAGATCATTTCCAGATTTGTATGGAAGGCATGCTGTAGTGTCAAAACAAAGGCCCTGCTTTCATTAAGACAAAACTGTCATGAGTCTGATTACTGATATCACCACATCAATGACAGAGTCTAATTTAAAGACACTACYGGTTACCAGCCCAAGTCCTTCTCACTTTGGCCTGTTTACCAGCCACCTTTATACAGTTAGCATTGTAAAGCAGAACAATTTCCACCTTTAAATTAGGTTCTGGACTCTCTCCAACAGGCTCAAAACCACTTTACCCAATGTAGTTGAGAAGTTCAATAYTGAAAGACTAAAAATCAGATTTGCAAGTACTGTAGCCCAGTAACTGGAGCCCAGTACACACAGCCCAGTAACTGGACAGAATCACCATCTAAAATCCTGTCCTTCATACTAGTTAAGAAAAAAATATTAGCAGTGATTTTGCAAAGACTAAGCCTTTTGATCGTTGAATCAATCAGAGATTTCATTTGGATCTTGAAAAAGATCCGCAAATCCTCTCACTCCCTCTACAGTCATTATAGGGATGGCACAGAAAGCAACTCTAGTTCACTGGAGTGGACACTAAACCCATTCTAAGCYTTGTCATAAAGCAAACTGTTTCCCATACATAGCTTCTTTAGTTAACAGCCATTCTAAAGCAAGAAATACGTAACTGCCAGTACAGAGGGTGTGTTCCATAAACTTACATTTAGATGCTGGGGTTGTGCCCAGGACCTGACAGAGTATTTATCTGGCTGGCTACCTCAGTGCTTGCATTGCGTTGCTGGTTTCCTGAGCCTCCCTATATTGTGCATTTTTGCTGGATTACCAGAAAATCAAAGCCTTCCTTTGCATATCATGTACTAGGAAGGTATGTGTAGTGTTATCTAACAAGAAATTATTTTAAGCAAATGATTCAATTTCTGAAAAAAAATTACATRTCTTAAAAGCATTTCAAATAGCATAAACAAATTTCTTGACAAGCACAARTAGAAACAACCTTACTTCTCTTCTCACACTTGCAGTCACAATTGTCTTACCCCCAAGCACTGTCTTTTCACATTCCTCATCCAAATTGTTAGCTTCCACAGGTCTTTCAAAACCCATGTGCGTCTGGTGTAAGCATTTTTCAAAGAAAAATCCTTGCTCAACATTTTCTCTTGTGGGAAGATGCAGGCTGGTAAAAACTTTCTGCCTCTCCTCCATTTTCTGGAAAGCCTTGTCTACACATGTTAAATTGGTGCTCACTTCTTTGATCAGTAAGACCAGATCAGCCTGAGTATTTAATCGAGCTTCCATTTCTTCTCTTACTCGYTGGATTTCCTCAAGTACAGTTCTTATATCCAAGTGACTGGACTTCACCTCTGCTTTGAGATCTTCTTTCACCTGTTGCTGGCTCCTCTGCAATGCCAACACCGTTCTGATTTCCTTCTGAGATGTTTCCACATCATGCTTTAGTGCCTTCTGCCCAGCCTGCATTGCCTCCTGGCTAGCTTTCACTTCTGCCAACAAAGCAGCGATGCACTCCATCCCGATCCCACGGGAGTCGCAGGACCTCTTCCAGTGTCACAGCTTCCAAGCGGTCAGAGACATTTGTGAGCCAGTATCAGACTTCCCAGGATAGCAAGAGAATTAGCACACAGCCCTTGGTATGGTATCCTACCTCAATTTACAGCACCCTGCAGTGAAGGCACTCGGTAAAAGTCTCATACAATGTGAGCCAAAGGCACTAAATAAAAGACTTCAGCAAGCAGGGCTGTAGTCAGAGCTCCTTCTCAGGACTCAGCCAGAGCACTAATCAGTTTAATTGGCAGATTGTGCCACACCTGAATTTTTTAAAATCTTTTGCTGACATCATTGTACGTGGGACGTCACCCCAAAAGCCACTCCCAACAGTCATTTGATCTGCGCATCAATCAAAGTATGCCTGGGCATCAGTAACCAGATTTGTTGCAATGCAGCCAAAACATTCTGCAAGAATGCAGTGGCCCTTCCTTTACGACAMAACGGCTCAAAGGGAACCTGAAACGCCTGCAGGAGCTGGAGCTGAAAGCCAAACAGTTCAGCAGTGCATAGTTATTTCAATTTTATATTCAACAAGGTGATTATGCACCTGTCCTTCTGCTTTTGTTTTGTTTGCAGTGAGGGTTCAGGAGTGCATCTGTGGGCACATTTGGCATTACCCCAYTCTCACTGATTGCCCTCCTTATCCACACAGCAAGTGTTTCTTTTGGCARTCTCTGGAAGAACACAGTTCCTGAGGAAACCCTCTAGTCCACAAACAATAAAGAACTATCACAGCAATGCGGGAAAACTGACTAATGAGATATTTTTGGCAGRTTAAGGAGGCCAAGCCTTTTAGCTATCAGGTCTGAGTGTTAACTTTTCTCTGTAAAAGCTAAGACTTCTTACTTTTAAGATTTCTTACAGAACTCTTAATAGGTTCCAGGTTCCATGTGAAAACAGGTAGATTAATGACACCAGGCTGTTAGCTGTTGTATTGCACAGCAGTTTAATTACACAGTCACTGGATTCAATTTGGAAAAATTTACCAATTCCATACAGATCCTGGTCTACAGAAGGTGTCAGTCTCTGCTTTTAAAGAGATGAGCAAGTMCTCGGTACAACACCCAGCAGAACAGGACTCAGACCACACAAAACTGGAGCTCAGGAGAATTTATACACCACACCTTTGGCCCTGTCATGACTCCAGGATGCTTTCAGAGGTAGTGATGATCCCAGAGCAGAAATCTATGCTATCCATCAAAAMCAGCAATATTGTTTTGGGCTGCGAAGCACCACTAGGAATGCCAATTGCCCAAGTGTGCACAGATGCAGGATTTCCAAATCACCACCATGCTGCTGGCCAAAAAGCCAGTCTGAGGAGTCCTGCCTTCAGTAAAAGTTTACTGCTTACTTGCCAGTTCTCCTCCTACATTAGTCCAGGCACACAAATGGGATCAGGAAGGTATCAGAGATGCACCTTCACAGGCATCAAGCACCTCATGGTTTACAGGTATTCCCCAACTGTTTTGCTATCACAGTAGCCACCACAGCCCATCACCCATCATGGTGAACACAAAGCTGATGGTGGAGTTTTTTCCCAAGTCTCTGTATCACCTGCCAGAAAGCCAGACATGGACTTTCTGATGGGATTTACCAGCACAGCTACAGGCTGCAGGTATAGCAACCTGCACATATACATATTTATATATTTCTGCCCCCTTTTGGCTCCTTGCCTCATTCCTAGCTGAATAGCTATCCCAAGAGCTCCTAAGTGTTATTATTCACGCAGTCACCACTAAAGACTAGAGCACTGGTTGCAGAAGCCAAATCTGAAGTCTGAATGCAGRCAACATCTTTGACAAAAGATTTAGGTAGGTGAATCTCTTCACCAAGAGATTCTGGATATACCAAGAGTATTCCAAGATTCATGGATGTAACTATCCAATATCTAAATCTTCCCAAAAACTTTAGGCAGCTAACATGAATCCTGTATTTAYACTAAGATAAAGGTCAAGCACCACCCTGCATAAGTTTCACTTTCTGATGATTTTAAGGGTATTGTTCCATGAAGAGTGATTCCATGAAGCAGTGATTTCAGCTAAGTTAACAAAAACAAAGAAATAATCAAAACAGAAAACCCCACCCCAAAAAAAGGTTTGGGGGTAAAAGAAAATCTCTACGTGATACCCTCTGATCCCTCTGTAGTAGAACAGGTTCCTCCAGACACCAACTCAGAGCAGACTCCTAACTGCAACATCAATGTGTGCTTGAGGGAAGCCTTCCTCTATAAGCTGCACTGAACACCTGACTGACGAAGCTCAGGTGACTAAATTAGGTACAGCAATTGTCATTCCWGTCCAATGTCACCAAATCCAAAAGTTGCAGCCTCCTTTCCAGTGTACACCCACCCTAATTGCCAAGTGTTCTCTGGTATAATGCAATACACTGAAGATAACATGTCCTTGGAAACTCGTCTCTTGCTCTGTATGAATACATTAATTCTATCCAAAACRCAGTCAGTATGTTTGGTGTCTCCTCACTTAAACTAAGATGGGCTGACTGATTATAAGGAATCTTGGGCAATTTGTAAAGATCACCCTCTTGACATAAATTTCAGGCAGGTTTCTTTTACTTTTCTTCACTTTGGAAGACACTCTTTAAAACCTCACATAAAATTCAATTTATAGGTTAATACTACAAAGCAAATTTTAAGTCCAAGAAATTACTGCTACTCTGAATTTTACAACATGTCTCTCAATAGGAATACTTGATAGCTAATGACAAATGAAGAACAGTTTTATCAATGCACAAGTTTCCCAGCCTAGAATTCRTTGTCTCAGAATTACTCACTTTGCCTGCAGTACATCAGCTTCTGCTCCAGCTAAGATATCTCTATCCTTGATGCATCTCAAGTACCTTAGCGTTTTCTCCTGTTTAGGAAAAAATCTCCTGATTTCACAGACTAACATAAATCAATGAGGAGGATTTCCTCTCAAAAGTACATTAAGGATTAGGGCAGAACAAAAAAGGCCTTTATTTATTTAAATGAAATCTKGTCTATTTTGTGGAATGTGTTTGAGGTTTTTTGGGGGGAGTCTTTTGTTTTATTTTTAAGGTATTTCTTTCGCATTACAGAAACACAGAAATCTTTTAGATAATTGCYACCCAGCAAACACAAAGCACCCCTATCTCTACAGCTCTAATATTGCTTTTCCTCTGTCACAATGTGTAAAAGTCATCAGAGCAATGCAACAGAAAGAGTAATCAACCATTTGATCTCATGGCTCTCATTTTAAAGTTTGCCTCATGACAAGCTATGGCCATTAGGAGAGGACAACGTATGAACATCCATGCAAATAAAGAGGCTGTTGTGTTTTATCTGTAGCAATACATACATTAACTTTAAGAGGACCTGGAAATTCAGCTATCTGTAAATTACCACAGTAAATTCTTTCTAACTCCTGTACTGGGCTATAAACACAAGTCAGACAAATACACAGGGAAAGAATTCACAAAACTAAATTGATGCTGTGTGCAGAGGGCCTGGCAAGGCTGGATTTGGATGGAAGTCTTCCAACCCCTCCAGMCCCTCCACAGCTTGGTTGACTCTAATTTTTGCCCACATCCATCTTGGCAAGTGGTGAACACGCCTTCCTGCTTTGCCTCTCAGTCCAGGATGGTGACTGTACAAACACAGACTCCTGAAGAAGTGATGTTTTGTTCTATGTTCTGCCTCAGGCCTGTCTGTATAAGCTGGTGCAGACAGTCCCAATTTGCTCTGTTCACACTTCAAGCATGCCAGTCATGAGCCAGTTTCAGTTCACAGAAAAGGGATTGCATTTTTCAGAGTTGCACCTGGACAATCTGCCCAACTGAAATGCTTAAGGAGTTGCTGTACCTCAAGAGCTTCTTTAGCTACTTATTTAGTTGGTCTTGTCTTAATACAACTGGGTGAAGAGAAACAGCACTTTTCATCTCCCATCTCTCCCTGCATCAACATGATGTGAAGATCAAGATGACCACCAAATACTTCCTAAAGCAGTACAGCAGCTTTCCCTCTCCTTTACTCTTATTGTAACCCCTTGAGTTTCCCTTCTTTAAGGTCTGGCACTAGCCCATGTCCAAGAACATCAGCTTATTTCAGCTATCGTCAAATCCTTTTCAAGTTGTTCTGAACAAACCAACCACAGAGGCTTTTCAGAAAGTTGCAATAACTGAACACAATTTAACTGCAGGCAGGTGAAACCTAACCTAGATGTTTAAAACTGAYTCAGGAGGACTAAAACATATAACAGATACCTGTCTGCTTTTTTTTTTTTTTTCCCCCAGGGGTACAAAGGCTTCTCAGCACCTATTTTTTAAATGCTGTGCAGCCTGGAGGGGGAGTGCAGAGCCACCACGTATTACTCCATTCATTGTATTATAAGTACTGTTTCTGAAGTCTATGTCTATCCTCTCAACTCATCTGCTGACTAAGTTATTACAGCACTGACTTCTAGCCTCAGTGCAACATTTTAAATCCATCCCTTTTTATTCCCCACTTGCAGACACAAAACTGGATATTATCTTTACACACACAATGATGAAAAACAAAGGGAAATCTCAGAAGTATTTTATGTTCTCCTAAGAGCTCTATGCCTGTTTAATATTTTAAGCACATGCTTAACACACACATCTTGTAGCACTGGCCACACAGTTTCATGCTGGTAGAAGTAAGTCTCTTCYGAGACCTGTTAGCATGTCAAACTCTTCCCTGTCCATTATAACTCTGACTATTGGGGAAGAAACCAAATGTTTACGGGACCACGCCAGAGTCCTGCAGTCTAAAACTGTTACGTTGTCTCTTTCACTGCAACTCAGGGGGAAAAAGAAGGTTTATGACCTTTGGAAGTAGGGGTAGACAAGCCAGGAAGAGCACAAGGATGTCTTTAGGTCACAGGGAAAGAAAGTTAKAAAGGCAAAAGCTCAGCTAGAACTTAATCTGACCACTGCTCTGAAAGATGATAAAAACAGGTTTTATAAATACATTAACAACAAAAGGAGGAACAAGGGAAGTCTCTATATTTTATTGGATGCAGGGGGGAACACTGTAGTCAAGAATGAGGAAGAGACTGAGTTACTTAACGCCTTCTTTGCCTCAGTGTTCAACAACAAGACTGGTTATCCTCAGGGCAGCTGGCCCCCTGAGCTGACAGACAGSGATGGGGACCAGAACAGGCTCTCTGCAATCCTGCGGGAAGTAGGTATTGACCTTCTGCACTTAGACACTGACAAGTCTGGGGCTGGGTTGGATGCAGCTGAGAGCGCTGAGGGRGCTGGCAGTAGAGCTCACCAAGCCACTCKCCATCGTTCAGTCCCAGAGARCCAACCTGATGCCCATCTACAAGGAGGGTCAGCAGGCCATCTGTGGAACTACAGGCCTGTCAGCCTGACTTCCATGCAGGTGAAGGTTATGGAACAGATCATCTTCAGTGTGATCACATGACAAGTAAAGGATAACCAGGGGATCAGGTCCAGCTGGCACRGGTGTAGGAAAGGCAGGTCCTGCTTGATCAACCTGATCTCTTTTTATGACCAGGTGACCCACCTAGTGGATGAGGGGAAGGCTGTGGATGGGGAACATAGTGCTATTGTTTAGTCCACATGGTGGTGTTCTGGCAAAAGTTGGACCTAATCTTGGAAGTCTTTTCTAACCGTAATGGTTCTGTGACTCTCTCTAGAAACTGTAATATARTAACAAAAAACATGCAGCTCTACTAGCTTCTTATTTGTCCTCATAACAAAGAGAGCACAAACCAAGAACACCATTTCATTATGACACACTGCACACAGAAACATTGGCGGAAAAGGAAACAAATGCAGAAACCAAAAGACAGCAAGCTAGGCCAGTTTTTCAACTGCACACCTTTCTAASCAAGCTTTTGCACAATTTCCACAACAGGCTCAGCAACCACAAGCAGTCCTTCACTCCTGCACAAAGGTTCTGCTGAAGAGAGATGCCAGCCTACTTCTTGCCAGTTAATTGGACACCTACTTCACTCTGTTTCAGGCTCTGGAGTGATAACCCACAGAGGGTGGCAAACCCTTTGCCCAACAATGGACCTTTTCTGCTGGCTTGTAAGCATGCCACTGCCATCTTTTAATGACTGAGAAAGTGCTCTCCCTGCAATTAGGAGGCACTTGGGGCAGCCACGAATTCAAGACAGGCAAAATACCWACAACCCAAATGTGACATTGCAGTGAGGCTCCTAGAAAGCCTCAATACATCTTTCCTGTCCCTCCCCCAACAGAATCCTACCCCATGACAGCCTTTGAACTGGGTTCCCTGAGGGTACATATTTATTGAAATTAATAAATACAATTAAAACCTCAGTATTTCTCAACTAAAACCRTGCCTTCATCCAAGTTATCAGGACTGATGTGTCTCTGTTTCCCTTCGATGACACCTGTCCTACAGAATACAACTCTGGAGCTTATASAGATGTTTTAGGACACTGTCCAGTGGACAACTTATTGCCTGGAACACTGCTTTTGCCTCTCCAGGAAGCATGTTAATGACACGCTTTCGTTTGCCAGGAATTTAGTAAGATATGTTACTATATTGAATYGTTATGCTGCATTTGCCTTATTCATATTTCTTCAGATTATAATTTATGTTTTAAAACCTCCATTAACCTTATACTGAAAATTCACAAGGAGCTGGATTATGATGTTTGTAAAGACACCTAAACTATATCCAAGAAAATGCATTACCTATAGCTAAGAAAATACCTTACAAATTGCAGGTGACTTCCCAAATAAAAGTATAAGAACGAGTGTTAGCTCAACTCATGTCATTGCTGAAACTACCTGATCAAGCAGTGTGTGCATTTTTTTAAGAGCAAGTTTTGAAGGAAAGTCCAGTGACCAAGACACTCTTGAACTGTGCTATATGCTGTTCCAATGTTATATGTTTCTTTATTGTTTTAGCAATAGCTGTTGCTTTTTCAGTCTTGATGATGACATAGCTAGTACTGTGTGAGATGATGTGTCATTGAGATCACGTCAAATGAACACATATTTTGTCAAATTGAGTAGKGGTGCATTGGCAAATTCAGTAATGAAGGTAGGAAAGAATGTAAAAACCACCTCAAAATAGCAATGTCCAAATTTTCYGTTAGAGTAAAAGCTTGAAAGGGATAATCCTTGAAAGTCATATTTCACAAAGGACTTAATGTTTAAGTCTGGGAGTCCTTTAGGTGTGCAAATAATGTATCAGACAGATGTCTGTTACATGCACAGTACCTATGCAAGCCTGACTAAAACTCTGAAATCTTACCATGGTTCCCATAACAATTTTTACCTTGTACCACAGACRCATCTTACAGAAACACCGGTTGGGTTTTGAACACCTAATATACAAACTGATTTTCTCCCAGCATTCACAGTGTATTTTGTCATGTTTACAGGAACTATAATATGTAGAACAAAATTAAGTTTTCATAGCTCAGTTGGTTAGAGCAAGGTTCTCATCATGCCAAGGTTGKGGATTCAATCCCTGTACGGGATTGGGAGCTGGACTCAATGACCCTTGTCCTTTCCACCTCAAATATGCTGTGTGATCTAGCTAGTAAATATCAAGCATGAATAGGAGTCTCATATCTACTACAAACATAAAAATATTAACAATCCCACCATACATTCAGAGACGATGATAAACAAAAGAAACAAATTTGGAATGCAATGCAATTTACAGAAAACAACTCTAACATGCACCAGCTAGACTACCAGTGGATCAGGGTTGTCCTGCTTACTTTCTAAATAACCAAGGGCAATATTGATGCTTAATTTTTTTTTTAGATTGTTCTGAACTAGGACAAAGCCTAACACATTAGTTTCCCATACCATAGCTACACACCACTGTCTGAAGGAAAAGAAAAGGAAGATGGCAGAACCAGTTTATTGTACTAGAAAGCCTAAAGCATGGGTGTTCTGATATGAGAGGGATTGACCATATCTACATTAATGAAACCTCTTCATCCACCTTAAAGCATATCCACACGGTCATCCATTCTTAATGACAAAGATGACAAGAAGATTGAAAGTAATAGCATGAAGATATGGTACGTTGAAGCTTTGGCCAATGAGRACAGAATTCAAGACTGAACTGTATCTCAATCTATTWTCCTCAGTTTAGGTATTTGAATTCTGCTTCATCAGTTCATCAAATACACCACAGGCRACCTTAAATCTTTGAATTCCCTTACCTTACAAWMWACAATATACTGGAAGCTAGCAATTATTTTACATAAGGAGTTAATGCTTTGGTAAGTTTCTAGTTCAGGTACTTCTCTGAGTAGGCAAAGCTGAAGTTGTGCCTTGTCATCCATGAAACATGCAACTTGCAAAAAAAACCAAAAAAAACCAAGCATGCAGTGATTGTGAAGACTGGTATCTCTCCCTTCTGCTCTTATCTCCTCCGARTCTGTCCTCTCCCTTTCTAACTCCCGCTTCTTACTGTCTGGTGCCCTCTACTGCCTCATCAAGTACAGGATCTGGCTCATTTTTGCCCTCCATTCTACAGCCTCTGTCTACAAAATCAGGACCCACTGTCACTTGGGACAGGGAATCATATCGTGATTAGTTCATACTATTGGCAAACCCTTCTCAGATCCAATGAATTGCCTCCCCAGTACAAATCCTGATCCCTTTGTTTCTCCACAGCCTTCTTGTGTGTGTAATGTTACAGAAAGACCAGTATATAGCCACACACRTGGAAAACCCTCACACAAGACCAGAGAACAAAACGATGTCAATACAGCCTTCTTTCTTTTCGAGCCTTTGCAAAGATTCCAGCTCTCACATGTTATCGGGGTGAAATGGCTGAAACACAGCCAGAAAGGAAGAAGCCATTAAAGCTGCACCACCGAAATAAATTCTTCCTTTAACACTGTAGTCCACCCTACCAGGCTGAACACCAGGAACACAGGGCTGGAAGAAGCCTCCTGAAACCATTTACATCACTCCTTGTTGAAGCAAAGTAAACACTACCTAGACACAAAAGGCATTTCACCAGACTGCTCAACTGTTTTAAGTCTTACCACAAAATACCTTACTGCATTTTTTTMATTATACGTTTTCTTCCCCATGAAACCTAATCTGATTTCAAATAGATTAAATCACTGACTTTAGTCTCTCTTCATGCCACATTTCACACAGATACTAAGGCTAGCTAAGTTTTCTGCTGCTATGCAAGCACAACAGTCTCGTATATTTTGGAGAGTCACRTATGAGGACAGGTTAATTACATTTCAACTGCTTTTTAACATGTTTCCTTCCAAAAGAGCTGGCAAGTGTTGCAAGTCATGCTAGGGATAAACATCAAGCAACTGGGAAAGATACTGTTACTTACAAATCCAAATCAGAAAAATTGATATACTTTATTTTTTGCATCGTAAATTGATTTTTAATTTACATATAAAACTTGGCTCCAACAACCCTAGGAAGGASTAGGAAGAACTCCAAACAAATCCCAACAGGACTCTTATAGCAATTAAGCATTTAAGTTTGCAAGCTACTTTCTGCTCATGTACTACAAAGATCTACTTTTTTTGCAGTAAAGGCAAAAAATGCAGCAAACTAAACAACCAAGAATTAATTTAGAACTTTGACTGAATCACTGAACATCAATTGTGCCTGCTTCTAATTCAACATAGTAATTCTTTCTTCACAACCAACATAGTAGCTAACTGTCAGAACTTATATTAACTAATGTTAGATTCAAGAAYTTGATATTTCTATTTTTTTCTCAATTACTCAAAGTCCTTCAGAGAAGAGAATATGTAAGGCCTATTGATTTGCAAGGAACCATAATCTTCCCTTGAAAACAACTGTACAAAAGAGACGTGGAAAATACATTTTTGACCACAAGACTAGCACATTTATAGGAAACATTTTTTCTTCTGCAGTATCCTCAGCTATCATGGATAGAGAGAACAGAATGCCTTTTGGTTTGAACTCAGAAGCTATTTATTTAATCACACTAGTATGAGCTGATGTTATATGACTCGAACAAATGTCACTGACTTAACCATGGCACTGAAATGCTGCCTAAAGGATATTATGGAAGAAAAAGTAGGGCAGACAGTGGGAATTTAAAGAGCATCAAGAGCCTTGCCTGTATTTTGCATTACTGCCTTTGTGCCAAAATWGTTTCTGAAGCTGAAACAGTTTCCTGTGTTTATGAAACTCTACAGCCATTTAAAGACAAATCCAGATTATAATCAAACTCACTGACAATGTTTTTTAAAAAGCAAAATGACAAYGCTTCTAACCACTAAGAAACACTACTATCAGTGCTAAGTTATCCAAAATAATCATACTTTATCTACTATCTAAATGATCACTAAGAAGTTCAATTTTAACATTTTCCTTATTCAATTGATGGCTGCAGTKTGCAATTTCAAGTTACAAAACAAATAGCTAGCATCCAAATTCTCTCTTTGGTACATACAGATTCACTTTGTAGAGAAGTCATAAAACTTCTGTCTATAAAAAAGAATATAGACTGATTCAGAGACAAAGCTATTTTCCATGGATCAAAAAAAAAAAAAAAAAAAAAAAAAAAAAAAAAAAAAAAAAAAAAAAAAAAAAAAAAAAAAAAAAAAAAAAAAAAAAAAAAAAAAAAGCCAGTGATGATATAGGCATAATTAAGCTTATGGACTGGAAATAAACTGAGAAAAGTTTACACTAACTGTTCAACTTCCCAAAGCCCTTCAAGAATCAGTCCTAGCACTCTCAGGGGCCATGCAGAAAAAAATGCTAATGAAGAGGTTTCAACATTGTTGACTACAGTATCACTCAACAACTTTGTTCCAATCAGTATCTTGATTGGTTTTAATCACAGTCTAAAATGGCAACCCAGCAGGCTGCTTCCCCCAGCTACACTGACTTCATTTGACAAGATCAGGATCAGTCCCAGATTTTCCCATGTTTTCCCATGACCAAAAAATAATCAAGCAATTACTTTACAAGAAGTATTAATCTGTACTGTTATTTCCACACAACAGGGCAGAGATGTGCCATTACCCTCTGGTCAGACGATTACCTTGGCATGTCTACAAGGTCACACAAGGGAAGTTGCAGCAAACTTTATTATATATAAGTAGAGGATTATCTATTTCTATACCGTTTCATAGCTCAGTTAAATCTCTGAGTTACTCTAGATCAGCACTGATTTTCTGAAGCACYAGAAATGCTTTTAGCACGTAACCACCCCTACTGAGGTGGTTCAMACAGTGAAAGTCATTTTTTCCAATTTACAGTCTAAGCACTTGTGCTTTTCATCTTCTTGATTATACATATCAGCACAATTAAYATGAACTAAAGTCCCTGCAGAATGAAAGAAAATTTAAGATTTCAATATAAGAGATCAACTCACAACTTTAGGAAAATGTGCTTCAGGAGGCAGCAGCATAACATGTTTTAAGGAATACCAATGTAGTTGAACATGTGTCTAAAACTAAATTTGAAATGGTACTTTAAAGCAACCCTAGCAGTGAAAAAATGCTGGTCAACAGAATAGAACAGCATCTTAACAGAAAAACTTCAGTTSCTGCTGGTTAAAATCATCCATGTGAACTCAATCTTCCATGCTCATTGCAAATGCAACACAGAAGATATCACATCTTAAGTGCCTCATACCAGCTCTTAGTGCTGCTGGAACTCCCCATTTTCAAAAGACACACAAAATGCACTTATAAATTTTGGCAGCCACCACATCATGGTTAAGGACCTATTTGTGTATTTCCTGTCAYGTTAATCAGTTTTCCTACTATTAAACAGCAAAGATATCTCCCCAGGGATATGCCTAGGACATTGCACACCATTGTTTCAGGAACGGCCGAAGTGCAACCTATCAGAGCCTAAGTGAAAACATCTTGCTAAGCTGAAAACAAAACAGAGAATAGCGAGCACCCAGCACTTYCATTAGTTAAAAATATATTTCCACCCTTTGAAAGACACAAAGTCCTTCTGCTGCCTGTTGAGCAGTCAAGGGACTCTCTTTCCAGCCACTCCTAACCAACTGCACAACTGAAGACCATTTAGGCAAATGCTGCCCGACAGGTACCAGCACTCCCCTCAAGGAGYGACTGCTTGTCATGCCTGCTGTGGAGACCAAACAGTTCTTGTGGAAAAGGTTTAAAACCTTCATTGCATTTTACATACCCCTGAGTCTCTTCTGTTCAAGCTAAAAAACTACAAAGATGGCAGACAGATTTTTGCTCCACTGGACGGTGGGCAAGAAGGGAGGGAAAGAAGACTACAGAAATTTTCTTGTGGAGCTGATACTTCAGGTAAGCATGGTGTTCACTGGGGTATACCCATAACTTATCACAAGGTRGAGAAAAATGAGATTAATGTGAGATTAACACCCGAGATTAATACCCGAGAAAAATCTCCAAATACAAACCTTTACTTGTGCCACTAACAAAGGCAGGAAGACCTTGACCTTAAATCCTAACTGAGGTCCCTCCTGAAATAAAGACATACAGGCTTAACAGGGTTATGCCACTCATTTCATATCAGGACCTTTCTTCTTTTTAATTGGCAAAATGTTTTAACTGGATAAGCGAGTTAAGCAAGTGGGATATTGTACTATTAGTGGAAATAAGCAAGCCATACTATATTCTTTATACAATAAGTGGTCCATGCTCATGGATAAGAAAAGCAAATTTTTGTCTAGTCTTCTGTTTTATTTGGAGTAGAATTAATTGCAACTGGTTTTATAAGAAAGTCAGTTTACTCTTTCACAGAAAGCATTTCCATTAATCCCRTTTTACCGCTCAAAATATTTAAAAAGGCTTAGTGCAAAGTCTATTCTTGTAATAAATACTGTTTATATCAGAAACATCTAAATTATTTAAAATGTTATGTTTGTATCTCAGAGTCTAAAATTATTATTAAAGAGCTGAAGCAATTAATGGTTAATATTTGTAATATTATGACTTTTCTACTAAAGAACTGCTAGTTCTCTTTGAGAAAAGGATGAGCTTTCATTAAAAAAAATTCACCACAGATGTTCCAAGTCATCCTATTTCCTGCCTAACTAGAAGTATTTCCATAACATCACAAACAAACTGTTTAGAGAAGGATCCTTACTTGCTCTAARTGTACAAGCAGTACACTATCATGACAAGTAGCAGCAAAAATAAACTTAACCAGGAGTTGAACACAGGACCCCAGGTTATTAATGCCCTTGCTACAACTACTGGACATGAGTAAAGATGATACCAATGAAAGGTTCATAAATAGCAACTGTAAAAAAACATCATGTCCAGATACAACTCAGGTTATTTAAGGTGAGTTATTTCCACATTTGAGTATCTGGACAGCTAAATTGAATGGGATTTTTTTAACATTATTTAAAGATGTGAGTTACACTGTCAATACATGCATTTTTCAGAAGATCAAATGCTATTTTCTTCTCCCTGTAGGATACAGAACAGAAACAATACTCCATGACCTAAAAAGGTAATGGGGAAGAGCCCTATTGGTGCACATGGTTAGAAAGGTGCTAACAACTTTTTTAGTTGTTAACAGTAACAACGTTAAACTTGCTATTGTTTAACTGTAAAAATATTTTTCCAGCTAGCCAGCTTGACAGTGCAGCCTTCACAGAATTTTCTTCTAGAAGACAAGCCAGGAGGGATAGCATCTGCTTGCAAATAATTTTCCAGGTAAGTTCGGTTTTGGCATGACATTAAGTGAAACAGTCAAGAGCTGTTTAAAACACCACAAATTCCCTAAAGACATCAAATCCATCACTTTTGGACCCAGGTTATTCCTATGCATTGCAATACTGAGAGATTATAATTTCTTTAAATAACAAAAACCACAGAGATGCTCCTTCACTACATGACACTAAATTAATAGCAAATCTCTATAAACATAAATCACCACTTCTTGCCATTCATGGCAATGAGAATGGTCCCATATTACTTAACATACAATGGAATTACTGGAGATTTAAAAACTCTATTCACCACACAGAGTTTTCCATGACAGCAAAGAAAGAAGGGTAACACAACATAGTGAGACAATGTGCTGCAAATATTCAAAATGTTGCATTCTACCAGTGAAATTTCATTGTATTTTCCTCAAAAAAAAAGCTAGTGCTGTATGTTTTAGAAAGTTCAGATTAGAAGGGCTGAATAAATCATAATACTTCATCTGCTTGAATGCTGCAAGCCATTTCTACTATGGTAACAGATTCATTTGCACAAACTGAAAAACTGGAAGTAGCAGCTTTAGAAGTCTAAGCCTGGTTTTACCACACTGGAAATCCCCTGAAGTAATTTTAAAGATATTCAAGTTTTCAAGTTTAAGTGTAGCTGCCTGTCATTTTCAAACCCTAACCTACTTCACAGCAATAGAACTTGCAGCCAGACCCTTTTCACCTATTACACATGTCAAGTGGGAAAAAACACACTCTAAGAATACGCAGTAGTATTATTAGAGACTAMTTGTTATGTCTTTTATATTTACTCTCCAATTAACTTATCTTCTGTGAAGTTGAGCTYGAACCAACAATTCTATTTATTTCATATTGACAAATACTTAAGGCATCCTTCACATATAATTAATCTCTTTAGTGAAGGAATAACAAAATCCAACATCACTTGCTGCAGTGGAGTAGAATGCAAGTTGCCATGCATCTGCTTTTCAGCAAAGCAGCCCATTTCAATTAATTTACATACTTTATTAAATATAAGCACAGGTTAAGTGTTAACATCACATATAAGCTACTCTGGTTTCACTTTTGGCCTGTTGGGTTGGGAGATTTCTTTTGTTGTTTGGGGAGGGGGGATGGGTTTGGGAGATCATTTCTGTGATCTCCCAAATGCTACATCATTTTGAAAATACTAGTGCTATCTTCATTTTATAGCTACTGTAAAACACATCCATTGGGTGAGACCTATAGAGCACAAACTGTACTTGGAAACCCCAAAATACAGAGCCATGACATTTGAAAATAAGAATCTACATTTAGTTACCTACATGCCTACTGAAGCTATGACCTATTAAGACTGAAATCAGGCACATCAGGCAGGTCATTTAGTACCCAGTCTTGAATAGATTAAGTCAGGAGCAGAATCTCATTGACTTAAACAGGAACATGATTAAATTCAAAATCCCCCATGATGAATGGTTTCCAACTATTCAACTTGTTTTGCTCAGAACAGATAAGCTGGTTTACTTCTGAACTATTTTTCCCTTGGTGGGTGACACAAATATTTAACATACTTGTCCTGTATGAAATTCCTCCAGCAGACTTCTAGATTTAGAATACTTAATAGGATTCAGCGTGTTAGGTATCTTTCTATGGTGCGGTATTAACTKTAGTGTCACACATGAACCAGTACTTTACTTATGCTTCAGGGGGATGGAAAAAAAAGCCCCATGAACTGTTAAGCAACTGATGACACCTCAGGCTTTCAAAATCCCTTTTTTAAGAGCACTGCTTTGCAATGCACAGAAGTAATTTTATAGTTCATAATGTGATCCGAAAAACAATTCTGGCCAGAAGTCATTGAAAAAGCATGTCAGCTGCTCAAATGTTTGCTTGTTATTAGCAAGGAAGTTTTTAAACTGATATTGCTGAAAAGACACGTTTAGTAAGCAATGAAGTCACCAGCCAGACAAGCACACCAAGTACGGTTTGCTCAAGGAAAGGAAAAGCATCAAGAAGGGCTGGATGAAAACATTTTGAGACAAAACAGTATAAAAGCCTTGACAAATTCTGAACAAAAAGCACAAGAGTTTTGACCTCCATTTTCAAAACTAGTTTCTTGTCTTGACTTTTATCTTTACACAAGAGAAAACATAAGCAACTCAAAATTACTATTCTGAATCACTCAAAATAATGTCCTTCACAGTTTATACAGAACTGATGATCTACACAGAGATGATAATTTACTCTGTCACACCACTGATGCATGAAGAACATAAGAGCACTTTTGTCACTCGTAAAAATCCTAAATGGTTCAATAAAGGATGCAAATACAGTATTTCATCACTGAAAGACAGAGGTTCCCATTCTTCTCTGTCATATTCATGCAATTCTGAAGYGTTTAGACTTTTGCAGCTACTTGCTACAAGTAATTTTTATAAGTCACAGGATGGGTAAATAAACTATTTCCTGAAGGTTTCAGGATTTTGTTTTGCTGAAGAGGRCACTCATTATATACAGCTAACAATGCAGGTGTACTATACTTCCAGTTAGTGAGAAAAATGACACTTTGATGTTTGTCTGCATTCAAGGAGAGTGAAGAAATTTCTGTATATCATGACCTTGAAGCAGTGTAAAGCCCACAGTCTTGGAAGTTAAATACAAGGCAACCAGCTGAAAGACCTTAAAAGACACTTTTAATATACAGTAAATTTCACCTGGATTTATTCCATTCCTAGAGGAAAAAAAWCTGATTTTATTTGGTTCTCCTGAATAGACTGCATGCTTATGCTGTAACATACCTGAATTACTTGACACTTCCACATGGATGAGATGCAAGTAGTGCAAACACATCCAGCCCAAGGATCCATTTAACGCTAGGTGCTATGACTAACCCAGAGTAATGTAACACCAGTATAAACAGCTATATATCCACCCATGCTCCATACTGTGAAGAAACTGTATCAGGCTGCTGCAAAGTACCCTCAAGTGAGAATGAAAACCAAAGAACAAGTTCCATCCTCTTCCTCCCAACAGCGTTCACAATCTAACTTCACAAAATTACTGCACTGAAATTGCCAGGCAGGACATGGCAACAGAAGAATCCAACCTGAACTGTGCTCTAGATTGAACTTCACATTTCAACAATTGCAATAAGTATCTCAAGCATGTTCTACAGTCCTAAAGATAGTTGATCTACGCTATGATCAAAGGAAACAAAGAATGAAATCTATGAAAATGCTTATTAGAGGGGCAATCTATGTCAAAACTGGAACTAAATGTTTACATAACATACATGTTCATGCTCCTACATGGACTCTGAAACTCCATTTTGGAATTACCCTTTCCGTTATTTGTTGACACACTCCCTCCTTATTGTGCCTACTGCTTATGTGACCTTGGAAAGAAGCCACATGTCATTTTAATTAAATTAAAGCACTTCAAGAAAACAATCATATTGGTGCTGCCAAACTAAATATGGCTCCTCTTGGCATTTAACAACAACAAAAAAAACCTTTTATGCTTGTGATACACACTGTCATTACCTGATGTACTATTGCTGAGTTTTATGAACCTGAAATAATCACTAACAAGCTTCGATGCATTCTGCTRTTTCAAAAACCGCAGTATTATCCATACATACTTGCATTCTCCACTACAGAGTATGACCTGGTTTTCAGATGCCCTACTTTTTTGGTATACTCAGCTCTAGCTAAGCACTGGTCAGCTTTCTGCTAACATACTGACTTTCTACAAGACACAGGGACAGCAAARCAGAAGGGGGAAAGCAGGCAAAAACCTCTCTAAGCTTCAATGCTGTACCATTAGCCTGTACATACTGTATACAATGAAAACACACAGAAGGTCTATTCAGCACTTCGTATTTAATGAAGTGCTGCTTAACTCGAACACAGGGCTTGCAATCTATTTTACATGTTGTATTTCACAGACACATCCTTCAGGCAGGTTTTGCTTTCACATTCACTCAAATGAAATAAAACAAAGATGTATTAAAAAACTGATAAAATTCTCTTGATAAATGYCCTGACATTTATTTTTCAAAATTACATCAATTTCAGTAGCACTTAATGAACATTTTGGAAGACTGAACATTATCTCCCCTTGCCTTCTCTTTTAGGAATTYTGGTCCTGGAATATGTATTATGTAGAAATGTCACACTATTTATATAGTTATATGCACAAAGACATCYTTTACATAAGACTTTTTGGAATCAAGGTATTTAAATCCTAGTTTGAAGCCAATGCGAGCAACCTGCAAACAGAAGYCTATGTTGTATAGTTTGACAGTTGGTCTGTATGATGTTCATGAATGAATTTATCACCCTGAAAGAATTCCARAGCTAGATTTACTTTGGCAAGGATGAGAAATGAAAAGGCAAATGGTTTAAGCTGCTCTGTGAAAAACAGGACAGTAAGGAAATCTGACTGGTAGCACTGAACTCCAAAAAAATAAAAGCAGAAAGGGTGTTATTCAAGTGAGAGAGGAAATTCCTGAGTGAAGAGCTTTCGCAAAACTAGCAATGCAAGAAAATTACAAACAGTGCAGTGGAGAAAAATACTTACGTAACATGTAAGATGCTCTTGCTGTCTCTAGAAGTCACATAGCTCAGCTCAAACAACAACTTCCAACCCACACCCCCAAAATGACACATTTATGTCCTGGAATAAAGCTCACCTTCCATAATCTTACTTTATGTACTTTGCCTGACACTGAAGATGAAAATCAGGGCAGATGTAGCTTAGAATTTTGTGATTTTTGTTTGTTGTGTTCTGTGAATGCATGGGTATATGAATGAAACACACACACACTTGTCTTCAATGTCTCAAACCTTTGTACCTTTTAGATTTGTCTCAAAACAAGAGGCACAAAAGTTTGCTTGTTCCACTTGCAAATAAGATGTATTTAGCACAACATCTATGGTAACAGATATCTGAGTATTCAAACATATCCCACAGACAGCAAGCCACATTATGACAGCCTRTATTCATTTCACTTACCTCCCTGCTTCCCCCCTTGCACCCAGTCATGATACAGTAAACACAATGCTCCCAGCAGATAATCATTAAAATGATTAGATAAATATTTAATAGCACAGATATCCTGGTACTATTTTAGGACTTCTGCAAGGAAAGAGTAAATCCCAATTTGCATTTTGTAAACAGAATAACCATCTTCCAAACAAGCAGCTCAGTAGAGACTTAGAGTATGAAACTACTTTGCTCAAAAGTCAGAATTCTGTCTGAAATTCAAAAACTTTCATGCCCAGTACAGTTCTTATTTGCTAAAAATAAGATGCTGTTGAAGTAAACAAKATATTCACTCAATGCATGCTCTAATCATCATAGTAAAAATACACAAACCTGTATGAAATATAACAGTGCTTTTCTTGTAGCCAGAAGGTAGACGAATGTTTCGAAGCAACCCCTTTGCTGTCAGCCTTATGCGCATGTTGGATAAGGAAAATTTCGGGGACCATAACATGTCTTCAGTGCAATTGGAAGACAAACAAGCAAGAAACAGCCTCCATGTACTGTCACATACTATGTTTTTAAATCCCTACTGGCAGAAGAGAGCAATTCTTGCTAAAGAAAACAGGCTYGAAGAAATAATCAAGTCTCCGTTCCTCTGCTGTTACTCCTTATGCACAGACAAGCAAAAAATCAGTAAAAGCAAATATCCACAACGTAAATGCTGCTGGCAGCTTCTTCTCACCAGATGTTCTGAAAACAAAGCCCGTCCTCAGAATAAAACCGACTTAGTGATTTGGAAAACCAGCAGCCTCTGAATTTCATCACAGTATCGATGCTCAATCTGCTATGGGACTCCGTGGGCTGGGAACTGGAAAAGGAG
Source organism: Malurus melanocephalus (assembly GCF_030028575.1). NCBI lineage: Eukaryota > Metazoa > Chordata > Aves > Passeriformes > Maluridae > Malurus > Malurus melanocephalus. The sequence goes on along the minus strand of NW_026623795.1, from coordinate 341,147 downwards.
AAATGGGAGGAGGAGGATGAGGAGGGAGGAGGAGGAAGTGGGTGGTCTCACCAGCTGCATATATCATCCGGCAATGTCACAGTCCATGCAATTTTTCTTTGGAGACTGAAAGGAACATTATTTGAATATTCCTGGAGGCAAATTTTAGCTTTGCTCTCCAGAATTCTTTTCAGGGCACACTTTTAAAAACTGTTTCTTTCAATCAAATATTATGTCAACATTTAAAGCGTTAACAAATCCAAAGACACATCTATTCTCAAAGAACAATTCAGTATTTGAGAGCTGCTTAAGGGAAATTCTGCTTAGCTTGGCAGCTCAACACTGCAGATGCTTCCATTTATCATCAGAGGAGAAGGACTTAGGCACAAATTCATATTAAAACAGTTCCCTGCCAGCTGGGTTTTGAAGGCACYCAAACACTGAAGCAGATAAGTAGTGTTGGAGGAATTCTTAGAAAACAGATATTGTTCCCATATTTGATCAGTCCTCAAATAGAAAGTTTCTTCTTACTCAAAAGAAGTTTCTTCTTACTCTTACTAATGAGCTCAAAAGTTTTGCATATGCTTTGCTTAAGTCCACTGTCATTAGGAAAAATTAAACTAAAAATGAATCGAGAAAATAAAGGAGAAAATGTTTTACAKATTAGAAAATGTCCCATTTTTCACCTGTGACCATTACTAGAAATACATGCAATGGCCACCTTCCAGTGCAAAATGAAATATTTCACTACTCTGCCTGAGGTCAGCAGCTGCTTTGACAGGCAGCCACTGGAGCAGGGACCACCCAAGTACTCTCAGCCAAAGCTGAAGGCAAGAAGACAGTGGCTGCTCATAGTTCTTTGGGGTTCTTTGAAGAGCTGCCCTCCACAGACTTTGTAGCTCTTTAGAGACAACAAAATTAGGTACTTTTCAATTGATTCTTCACTTCTACACTTTTAGCAAACCACAGCCAATGTTCTCTAACATCTGTACTTTTGAACAGTTTTTMCAGTTCCACAAACAATGAACCCAGCTTACTCTGAAGCTGGTATAAGCCAAATCAAACTATCACACTGGCAGCTCTCATTCCAGAGGTGCATTACCTATCCTCTCTTTATCTTCACAAATCTAATTTTTATATTTTAATAGCATGTCTTATTGCTCAAGATGCGTAACATTTTAAATTCATAGCGCTTATTTACCATACCAGCTAGAACTAAAAATAGCATGTTTTTGCTGTATCCGGGTATCTCTAACATCACACAGAGCCCGGTGCAGCGACAGTRAAGCAGATGCTCACTGTATGTAGAGGAAAAGAGCTGCAGCCCGGCACCAAGGCAGTCAGACCATCAAGCCRACCTCCACAGCAAACTGTGTGACAATCCCCCTAAATGTTTTCAAAGCAGGTATCAAAATATTTATTTCCCAGCACACTGATGAAACACCAATGCTGTAGTAATATAATACATCTTCAGTCCACATAAACCCATTCAAAATAAGTACAAAGACAGTAAATTAGGTTTTTTGTTTGGTTCCCAGGGCAGCCTCTGCACACAGCAGGGCATGCATGTCATTACTGCTATAAAACCTCATCTATTCCTTCTAGTCTGAAGAGTTTTGGCACTAGCAATGTGTGTTCATCTATCTTTCCAACAGCCTGCAGTTCCAGACTCTTTCCTAATCCAATACTATTATCAAAGACATTGCCCCCTGTCAGGGCTGCATTATTACGCTTGAAAACCACACTGAGCAGTAAACCAGAAGGCTTGTTACAGCACAGTACAGTAGACTTGTGTATTCTGCATAGCACATCTCATCAAATATTAGACCATTATTGTCAAATCCTTTCTTAATTAAGGCATTTTGAGATTCTGAATGGGCTTACAGCTAGTCTTCAAACATCATCTAGCACCCAGCCACATCAGGTTTTACCCTTTTGCCAGGGCACCCACAACAATTCCCTTTTATTTCCCTCCTGTCCCCATATTTCTCCAAGGGGGAACGGCCCTATATAGTAAATATTCTCTCACCTTCCCAATTTGATGCTCTCACGAAGGTGGAAACAGTCCAATCAGACAAAAAAAAMCCCACAAACCAACACCCAAATAACAACCCAAAACCTCTCCCCTCCTTGCAATGGTGCTTAAGAGAGAGGTAAAGAACTCCTCGTTACATGTAAAACCAGAGAAGACAGAACACCCAGCTGAAACCTGACTTCCTTCCTAGGACTAAGAGCTAGAACAAAGAACCTCTACAGGGCAAATATGATGTAATGAGGCAGTTTGGAAACTGCGGAAGGAATGAATCACCATACAAAGTATGACCTGATAMAAGCTCTATATGGACATCAAAATCCTCACAGGAAAGACCAAAACTCCTCTTACAGAGATACACAAATAATACTTTTACTGCCTCTTCTTTGCCGTTGCTTGCATGGAAATAGGCCATGCAGAAACAGATCCATCATCAAACTATTTGTAAACTTCTGATTTGRCAAAAATACCTTTCTAGCCTCTAGAGTTTTAATTGTTTAACTTCAGAAAGCTGAAACTAGTCTGCATTATTCAAAAGCAGACCTGACAGCACTAATGAAAAGCAATGAATGCACGTCTCATCTAGTGTCATCTAGTACCCAATGCTCAGAATGCTCTGCCAGCAGCCAGCAAGACGACCTGCCCATCCCAGTCTGAATAGCTCCCAGGAGAGMCTTAACTTGCAGAGAGGTTCCTCCAGTATAATCTTTCGTGAGCTCAGTGTCACACCACAGTACATTCCAGTGTGGTGGCTGTGCATGTGCTAGCATGGCTTCCTTGGCTCAGGAAAACAACACCTTCCACTTTTGTTTGTACTCCCACAATAGCCATCTAGTGCCTGGTGCTGGCAGAGTACAAAGACAGAGAGTAATCTGTCAGATCTTAACACAGCATGCCAGGGACATGCACTGTCTACATTTCCTGAATAACATGAGGATCACAGAGAGGTCTTTTTTCTTTCTTGACATTAGAGAAGGGTGACAGAAAAGAGCACCAGAAAAAAGCAGAATAAAATAGGAAGTGATATACAAAGGACAAAAGGACAGACAGATTTTATTTACTAGCACTGTGTTGCTGGCTTCCCTCAGACCCCAAGGGCAGAACTAGTGCCCAACATGAACAAAGGGGCTCTATCCTGTTATGACCACGTAATTCAGTCTGGGTTGCTAAATGCATCAGTACCTGATGACATCACCAGATTGATGGAGGGGACAGATCTATTTTAACCCCAACATATTTAGTATATCTGCCACTCCCTGGGAATATTAGTAACACAACAAAAAAAGAGCAAAGTGTGCTGGCATCTATCTGCAGGCTCTCAATTCAGCCTCATGAGGCCAAATCCAYGGTGTTTATGTTTCTGTTGTCCCAATCACTAAGAGTGCCATTGGAACACATTTAAGTGTCTCACTGCAAAAAAGCCAAAATCACGAGCTGGATATTTGGTACAATGAAGCCCATGTAAGGACACTTGGCTCCATATCACAAGACAGCAAGAGCAGTGCAGAGCAGATGGGTTTTACTGGCATGCTTTACTTCAGGAAGAACTGAAGGGTGATTGCTTATGCAAAGAGAGATGCAAGAAGCAGGAACCTACTAAGAGCCAAAGGGTCATTTGTGTCCTCATTTTTATTTCTGGAAAATGATTGCCTCCACTCCACTTTCCTACAATCACCTTGGTCTAGGCAGTGCTGCAGTTTGAAAAGCTAATCCTCCTGTAGGCAACATAATACCTGCTGCCACACTGAATGCAAACTGCAGCTTCAAGACTAATCTAAAACTCAGATCCTCTCCTGAAGAAAAAAGAAGACATCTTCCCTCCGCAGAGCAGGAGCTAAAATCCTAAATAATTTATATTTCTTCTTTCTCTACACAGAAGCTTTTAGTCATTATAAATTCAGCAGCCTGTCAAACTGAAGGTGATGCTGCACTGGATTCCCAGGCAAACTGGTACAGGAATCAGGCTGATCTGTGTCTGCCTCATGCAACAGTGGTATTTACATTATCTGCACTCTTTTAGAAATTAGGAAGCCATAAAAYACTGCAAGAATAATTTCATTTTTAACTTCTGACTTAAGCGAAGTGCATTTGCAGGATGTTCCTTTCAAAATGGCATTTTTGTTTGACTACCTCAGTCAAAATACTACAGAGCTGCTACTGTACAACARTGTACAACGTCACCAGCATTTGGGTAATACACCCTAAAATATGAAGTTTCAATAATCCAGACAGATGTGACAAAAACTCTCAACCACCTCTTTACTATGGACTTCTGCCGTTCAGAAACAGGGTAGGTGTGCGCTTAAGTTATTGTGAGCTCAAGCCTCAAGGAACAGAAGAAAAATATATGCTTAAACTAGGGCCATACATTATGGAGCTACTAATTATTTATTCACACAATACTGATTTATATTTACTGTTCAAGTGTATTGCATCTGCAGCCTCACAACAGTACCCAGAGAGCTTCTAATAAAGAGCAACATTGCAAGTAAGGTCAATTCAGGCAAGTATATGTCCTAAGACGTGCTAATGGTTTATCTGGAGAGCACAAAACACATTCAAGGTAACTCACTGTCTTTTGCTTACCTCTGTGGGCTTTGTATGCCCCCCATTACCCCATGCATGCAGACAAAAAAAGCAGATGTACAAGTTGCTTAACCATCTTTGACACAAGACCATGAGTCTCATGCGTCTGAGACCGTTCAATGATCCACCTAATCCCAAYAGGGGATTCTTCCCCCCAACAGGGTCCAATGAACTCCAGCTCCCAACACGGGAATGTTCTTTATCACTTGCACTGAGCTGGTGCAATCTGTAGCTATCCCTTTCAGCTGCCCTCTCTACTCACACAGAAGCTGGCCTATCCAATATTTAGACAAGTGTGAGAAAACCGAAGCTCTGTGCTGCTCTCCTGTGTGGCTTGTTATTGTGAAAGATCAAACTAAATACCAGGGAAGAGAACCACAGACATTCCTCCCCACAGCAGAATAAACACCACAGAAATAAACTACAAATATTCCTGCTGTAGAAAGCTTGCATACTTCTGCGTCACCAGGAGAAGGGCTATGTGCAGTTGGAGAGCAAGTTTCTCACAGAAGTTYGGAACTAAGTAATAATAAACATCTCTGAAATATCTAACCTATAACTTTCTAACCAGAAAACAGGTTCTTAGTTAAAAGCATTTAACAGAAGAAACAGACCTTGAAAACCATTTTGGTTTTGCTACAAAAGGCCTTAATGAATGGTCGTCTGTCACTACAGGAAAACTGATGGAACCCACACCAAGTCCTCATTGCTGGGATTTTAAAATTAATCCAAACAGATTTGCAGTCCACTGATTTGAGAAATTGTCCGCAGAATACTACTACCACTTGAATTAGATGGCCCATATGTTACTCCAGAACAAGCCTTGAGGTTTTGGAATTCATTGTTTTTCGTAAAAATATATGTTGAAGGCACAGGGAACAGTGCCTATTGATAGCATGAAACCACAGACCACCTCTTCAAATGGTTAATTTTCAGAAGATCAAGTTTTAGAAGAACACTAGGAACATGAATGCAAACACCCCAACAGACTAACCTAACAGCTGAAGGGACCAATGTGGAATACATTAATACTGTGCTGTCATGTATCTCCGTTTTTTGGCATCCTGYTGTCTATTCTAACAAACCTACTACATCAGGAAAACAACGTTTGTCTAAAAATAAAAGCAAACAAATGAAAAAAACCCACTCAAAACAGATTAGTTTAGGGTCACATTCTCTGAACATCAGAACCAGCCATTTCACTTTAAAGACTTCTGGAGCATTATAGTTCTCACCTAAGAAATTAAATCCTTAGATCCAGCTGTTTTACTATACTTTATTTAGTAACAGTGGAAAAATCTGGCCAAGAAGGTAAATAGCTATTGTCTTTCAAAGATTATTTCAAGTTTATAGATGTTCCCTGAGATCTTCAAAATAAAAAAATCATTGTATAGCTCCAATGAATACATTTATTAAGAAACTCCACATACGTTTAGATTAATTCTGCATTTCTTTATGTAGAAATGGCTGAACAAATGCCAGCTCTCATAGCTGGTTCACATGCAGTAGCTACACTACTTCGTAGCTTTGCTGTCTGTTTATAAGAGCATTAACCTGAAGGTATTCTAAGGCTAGATCACGAGACAATTGAGTCATTCAGATAGTCCTCATAGTTCACATAGATGAAAAAAAAAATCTAAAAAAAGACTACAGCCAGCTTTTTATTGCATCTAGAAAGGCAACAAAATAGTCCAAMCACAGAAAAATACCTGCAATAAGGTTTAAGCCTGATCTCTTTGTTGCTTTTCATGGATAAAGGGAAAATACTATTTACATTGTTCAACTCCCAGAATTTCCAGTGTGTATAACATTAACTACATTACATGAATACAAATCTAATCTTGTTCCTGCGTCACCCCAGAGCATATGAAACTGTTCCAAGTTTTTCTGCAGGATTTCCTGGCCTTTCTTTCRGAGTTAGGTACAGAGACAGAAAAACTGATGAACTTAACTTATTTACAACTGCTGAAGCTCTTAACACCAAAGACTGAGAATCCAGTCTACCCAACACGTTTATATTGATTCCCAGTTAGAGCTAGTCAGAGGTCTTATTTCTGCAATGTAGAAGACCTCTTGGCTGCCAGGGCATATATATTCACATATGTATCAAGACCTTTTCAAGTCTCCAGACAAYACCACTGCCCAAAGAGTTTCTTCTACACATGCAAAAATGTTTATAAGCAAATGCACATCACCCTCCAATAAATAACAAACCCTGACAGATCTTCTGATCAGATACAAAAGGAGAAACAGAGCCTTAAGTCACTTGAGCAGATATCCCTCATCAGCTGGGCTTATCTGCCATRCATTGTTATGAATGCCAAATACCTMGCTCTTTAGTTGACTGTCTATAGTATTCTGTAATGTGCATCAGCTCTCAGAACATCTTCCCAGTTTTTAAAGAAAATACACATTTTGACACAGTACAATATATAATTTAAAAATATTCAGTCTTTTTTGTTGTTGTTAAAGCACGATCAGAATGTGGTGTACTTAAATCCTTGTTCTTCAGACATGGGAAGTGCAAGTATTTTGAGGGTAACCTACCAAAGAACTGACAACACAAAAACTGTTTCCTCTGAGTTTCAACAGGGATGACTAAGAGCATGAAAGAAAGGGGTGTAAACTGAATTTTAAAGTATACCTCCAACTTCTGTCTGAATCAGAGTATACGCTCCATCGCAGTACTACACAACTCACAATGTTCACATTTAATAACACTCTACAGGTGTATCCAGCAGTTGTCCTGGCAACAGTCAAATGCTGCACACAAAAGCCCAACCTGTTATCCATAACACAACAGATTACTTTTAGGGTCATGGAACAACAGAATAAGCCAAATATTCACATGCTTTTTTCCCAAAATGATTGCTTTTACTTTGGAACTGCCAAACAGGATATTTGCTTTTGCTTGGCTTACGTACTTTCAGAGATTACTGGGTTGCAACTTTTCCTTAATGTTTGGTCAATAACAGAGACCTGAGATGTGAATACCCACTGCATCCACACACACTGCACTTTAATATACTACAGGGATTAGACAGAGGCTGAAGGAAAAGAAAGGCCTGAAGAAAAAAGGAAACAGCTCTAACTTTATGCATTTTTAGAGGCCATTTTGCACCTAGTTCAAAATTCCATCTCATAAGAGACAAAATTTTTATTAGTAGTTACATTAAGACATGACAGTAAGAGCACATGAACATTCTTACTTGAAATTAGCAAGTTAATTAGTACTATATAAAACATATTATTCCCAAGAAGTTAATTCTACCTTAGCTTTAAAGCCAGTGCTGAAGAAATGCACCACAGAAATTTCAGAATTTATTTGATGCACTGAACACCCATGAAAATTGCAGAATTCAGAAGACGAAGCCTTGTGAATATTTTAACACAAAGAAGAAATGAACCGCTGCAAACAGGCAAGTCTCCTGTTTTACAGGCACACTAAGACTATGGTGTGGCTTGCTTTGTCAAGCAGATTCTGGCCATGCATCACTGCCGCAAATAAATGGAAAATGGAGAAACAGCACCAACAATAAAGGAACAGACACCATATCTAGAAAAGCCTGCTGTTTTATCATCCTTGAAGAAATGTGAAAAGCAGCATGAATAAATGGGCTAGATACTTAGTTAATACCTTAACATTGTAATTAGTTATCAAGAGTCCTGCTCCAACAGATTAGTCATGGGCACAGGGGCAGGAAATAGAACTGGGGCTGGAACTCCTCACTGGAGCAGGCTAAAAACTGTAGACTTAACTGTGGCACTGAAATAAAAGAACAAAAGCTTTATAGTAACTGCAGTCACTAGAACAAAGCTTCACTATAATATCAAAGCCAAAAGAAAAAAATAAAACAATGATAGTAGGCCTCATTCTACATGGTACTGGCTGGCATTATTTCAGCTCATTTCAAAAAAGATCATTTGTCTTTTCTTAAAATGTGGGACATTGTACTGCAGAATATCCAAGGAGTCACAAAGTATTTTTATTCTGTAAGCGCTATCTGCAACTGTAAGGATGGAAAAAAACTTCTAAAATACTCCACCAGAAAGCTCTGCATTCATAAGTGGGAAATCATACTAACGCTCTGTACAAATTAGAAATGCAATAAGTTGAATGCCTAATAACTCCAATTTTGGAAACTGACTCAGCACAGTAAAGCAGTCCGGGTTTGTTAAGGCAAACACTGAAATACAGCCATTTTACTGGCAAAAGTATGAGTAAAGAGCATTTACTAAAGAATTGCTAAATATTACAGCCAATTTGGAATTTATGGCTGTGCTTTTAAGGCGTCAAATCCAACACTTCAAAACTATGTAGCTACATGCTTTATTAGATCAGAAAAGATGAATCATAAGCAAAGTTCTATTAAACCAGTAAAAAGGAGGTAAGACAACTTTTGTGCATGGAGAGAATGTGCACTCTCAACTTAGGGGGAAATAAAGGTATATTTTGAGACCACAGTAAGCAAGCACAAGAGAAATTTACTTTTCTATTTTCTAGTCCAGAAATGGATTTTATTACTTATTGGGAGTTTTCTAAATTGAGCTGATCAAGATATTATGTTGTGAGCTGAATCATCCTCTTCATCCTTCTACCATGTTATGCTACATGCTTAGACTATGTTTGAGCACTTGAAACTCAGTGTCAGGCTTTACCTAAACTAACATTAGTTCAGCCAAGTATCTATAAAAGCAACAAACAGAACAAGCACTTGGTGCAAAGTCTGAACAGAAGCTATCAAAATACTCTGCCACAATTAGTATGTAGACATTTGACACCCAAGCAAGTAAAAGACAAAAGCATTAAATTCATATTATGACTACAGAAAATTTAAAAAATACTGCCACAGTACCAGAATTACAGGTCCGAACTGATTTGTTCAGTAATTCCAGACTCAAATTTACAACATCTGCTTGGCTACAGCACCTCTTTTAGAAAAACATCTGCTATTCACTCAGGGGACACAGGGCTTTCCAGTGATCCTCAGTATCTTTCAGAAAGGGCTTTTCAATGAGTAATTAATTACAAGTAGCTTTTAATTCAACAAATACACACTGATGCTCAGGAAACTAATGTAGGCTGCCAACTCTCTTGAAAAGACCTGGAAATTGCTGCAAGTAGAAGCATCAACTGAAGACTTTTCAGTCTCTTGGCAGACAGAAATTAGCACCAGGTGTCCTGACTGGCGCAAACACCAAAAACAAACGCAATATGAAGTCCTTAAAACTCTGCCAGATTTTCAAACGCCATCTGCCACTTAATCAGCTGCAATTTCTCCCTCTGCCATAAGAGCAGAGACACACATCAACATGCTCAGATAATTTCAACTTCTTACACAAACATAGTCTGCAGCTCATGCCAACAGGTTATCTACAGTTATCACAAAAGAAAGATTCTGCAGGATTCTTCTAATTGTTTGGGTGTTTTTTAAAGCTGCAACATGAGTTCATTCATTACTTACTTTGGCTAAACAGCAAAAACTATACCCAAGTTTCATTTCCACACTTTTTTTTTTTTTTTWAAACAGTTTAAACCTCATGAAGTTTCACTAGAAACAGTGTAACAGATAGAACCGATTGCATAGTCCAAGACTTGAGTAGCCAGAACACAAGAAGTAGACAAAACCCAGGAATATGGGCTTTTTTCCATATTCCTTGAAACTAGAGTCGTGATAGTTTACAGGATTATCCATTCCTTATCTGCTCTTCCTAGAAAAGAACCCTAATACAATATATAAACCTAATTTGAGTTGCACCACAGAAACTACAAATATGCATTCAGAAAACTCACCAGGACCCAAAGAAGATAGGCTTTGGCATACATTTCTTCCAGGAGTACCTTCGGAAAGGAAACAAACAAAAAAAAATTATACTTCAAGCCAGTAAGGGGCAGTAGAACTGCCTTTCTTTAAGATTCTTTCCACATAAGCTCCTCAAACTTTGCAATTTCAGTTTCTTTCTTGTGATGGCTGATGGCAGGTTCTACAGCAAGATTTAGCATTTTAAGAAACTACTCGGAAAATGCAGGATGCATTAAAAATTACAATTATTCCATTACAATTACTAGATTTCATTTAAGTCAGGTAGCACTGTTTTCCTTTATTCATTCATAGAGGACCACAGATAATAAAAAACCATAATCCATACTGGGATTATAGCAATTTTCTTCCTCCCGTATGCTACAGTTATTTTATTTGCATAGATGAGAAATAAATTAACAACATTCTCAAATGTGCTAACAATCAAGTTAAGTATAAATTAAAGCACTGAGAAAGTTATTCCACCCTTACTGTACTAGATAAAAGTTATGTGAAAATTGACCTATGAACCTTATTATTTTGAAAGATATTGAATGAAAGCAATCTTTCAGACTGCTGGATGTAAGTGCAAAAGTCATGTGCAGAAGATCATAAAAGGTATTTTGAAAACACCTTTCTGCATGCTTTAGGAATAGTGTGTGACCCTATAGCATGGGTTCCATCATGAAAAAAGCTGCTTTTTACTGCCACTATACTTGTTTCCCCCGCCTCAGTTTTGCAAATACAGACTTGCTCCCAAGGGGAAAACTGGGTCTCACAAAGCTTGTCCAAAGGTTCATATCTATTTTTTCATTCACTCTGGCAGAAAAGACTAATTTTAATTCAAAGTTAGATTTAAAAAAAGTCTGATACAGAAGCATAAAGTGGAGTAAATACCCTCAACAGCCAGAGGTGATCAGCATGTTCTTGCTTAAATTAAACACAAACTTGGCAAAATCTAGTCTACACTGTGTCTTCAGAGCACACACCCTTCTGATGACAGAACATCATTTAACAGACATAATCCAGATTTTTTAGTCCATATGGGATACAAGTTTCCAGCATATGGTAGACAATGAATGTCCTTAAAGCAAATACATAAGGAACTCAACTTTGTAAAGCCAGTCTCCAATAATGGTGAACTGCAAAACAAATGAGACAGCTACCTCAATTATTCTGAAATCATGAATAGTTGCTCTTTCTCAAGACAGAGAGATTCAAGACAAAGTGAAAAAAATTAATTACCCAACAGCTGATTACCTCTAGTCTCACTGACTTTCCTTGTTAAGTGCAGTGGCCCAGATGATTTTGGTGTGCACTGGTTCAGTGAAGCAGTCCTGGTCTTGGGTCCTAAAAGCAAAAGCTTAGATGAACTTGAAAGCAGAACTATGTCAGCAATTAAAGATATATCTTACATATTTACAGTTAAGTACAAAATACACAAATCTGCTCAAGCACAAAAAGAGAAACCTTCTAGAACATTTAAACTTAGCCTTGCTTAACCAAAACGCATCTTGGAAGAAATAAAAGGATAGTTTTAAAAAGCTTCCAAGGAGAAAACATTAGTAAAGACTTCATTTAAGCACTAAGATTGAGTTACTTCAGTCTCAAACAGCAGCAAATACAATACAGCTAAGGAAACACTGGCTCAAAGAGACCTCCAGAGGCCAGAATCCAGACTCCCACTCAGAGCAGGGTTACCACTAAGACAAGATCAGTTGACTTTTGTCAAGATGAGCCTTGCAAATCTCCAGGAAGGACAGCTCTATGGCAGCACTGGGCAAGGACGCATCTCCCACTCTACAATGTGAAAACATTTCTGAGTGCCACATCATCTGGTGCTACTGAGAAGAGTTTGGCACCATGACCTTTATAGCTGTTTTTTACAAGTTATTCACTACTGAAGCTCAACTCCCCCAACCCCCTCCTCACCAAGCCTCCAATGGATCTTTCCAGTTTCAAAATAACGCTCTTGGTCTGGGAAGGACACAAAACACAATACAGTAGTCCAGCTAACACTGATCTGAAGGGGAATACCAGCTTCCTTTGGCCACACTGCTCCTGCAGGTGCTGAAGGCACACTTGCAGGTCACTTAAGATGATGAGGTATGCATAGTTGTGCCGCATTTGTTGGACCCCAACAGAATGCATCAGCTTGTCAGAAAGCCACATCATTTGCATTTCTTTCTAAGTGATTAAGAGTTTGTGGCAAATTCTGTTTCTTTTCACTGTTTACTCTTTTAAAACACTTTAAGACATTTGGCAGGCATATTTTATTTATTCTCAATCATGTCAGATATCAGCTTAAAATTWAAGTCTAAAGCAGGAGTACTGTATTTAATTAGATTTATCCAATTACAATAACTAGTTCACCACAAAGATGGTCACAAACAAGCTGATTACAGCTAGGACTTAGGAAAGAGACACAGAAAGCTTATTTATCTGCTCCCATTATGTCTTTAATTTTGGTCGGAGAATGAGCTGCCAACAAGTGTTTTTGGCTTGAGTGGAAAAAGCGCTGTTGGCCAATCAAAAGGGTCCTAGCTCAAACAGAAATAGGAACCTGAACAATATTTAATACAAAGCCAGGAATTACATTTAATGTTTCTTTTAGAAAAAGATGACATAACCCAATTAATTGTCATCTCTATTAAAGCTTCCAATTCAGCCTAATAGAAGAATATTAAGAAATAAGCAGCATAAAAAGCTAAATTTCTGTGACTCTTCCCTTGGAAAGATGGAACAATGTCATTGATCTACAGAAGATGATACATCTAATAATACCCAATTCAAAAATATATCCCCATCCCCCAARGCCCTTTCTGTCCTGAAAGGGATGAAGATAATACAAAGTCTGCATGAGGACAAGAACAACCATACACTCAAGAAAAATTCAAGGTATGTTTACTTTGCAGATTACCAGCAGTGCCATGGTCTGTGCCTGAATAAAAAAAAAAAAAAAAAAAAAAACCAAACAAAAAAACAGCTCTTCTTAAAATCATGTAAACCCCATGCTATGATACCTGCCACGTATGAAGGCACATTTAGTCCCTGTACCATGCAAACCTGAACCATACCACAGTGCGGACCTCTTCATTTCCCTGAAATACTCCCATCAATTACAACAATAGAAACAACATTTCAGCCTTCCTATAAAGTCTTAGAACACCTGAAGCACCTAAGATTTGATTTTATCTCCTCGTGTACAAACAGACTCATATACCTTTAGGAGTCGACCTCAACGAGTGTAATCTAGGTCTCGGTAATGCCTTCAAAGGGACAGATCCTGAAGTACCATTCTGGCAGGCTGGTTTTGAAGGCCATTCTCCATTCCTGATGACTGGGGCACTTGCAGCTGCAAAACAGATTCACAAAGAATTTGTTCAAGGCATATACAGTTTAGGGAGCACTAAATCACAAGCCAAGTCTGTTTTACTAGAGACCAAAGGACCTTGAAAGATGTTTGAGTTAATGGTCACAATAAAAACTTTTCCTTGAAAAACAAACACCTGACATTTTCAGCAAACAATTTCGGTTTTCCAGAAAAAATACAAAAATATTCCTAAAGTAAGTACAGATTGAGTAGACTTTGGTTTGGRCACCAAAAAATTATGCTTACTAATACGCTAAAGAGTAAGAAATTCACATGTCATTTACCACAGACAAGCAAAAATTAAGTCACTGTGGAATTGATTGTCACAGTGCTGTTTTTCTCTCTAGTCACTATAAAAAAAATGGGGAGGGAGCGGGAAGTTTTTGTCATATATTACCAGATTTTCCTCACATTAGTATTTTAATGAGACTGGCCTTTTTTAAAGGCAATGTGAACTACAGGTCTAATATTGATCGTCAAGGGATGGAACATATAATCTTGAGATTATTTTAGTGTCTTTAAATAGATTAGCATAAACCATGTAAGTTAACTACTTTTTGGCCACTAGGTATTTTCAACTACAGAAAGAGGGTTTCCCTACAAGAAACACATGCAACTGAAACYATCCTCTTCTTTTTTTTWWAAAAAAAAGTAAGTTGGAGCCTCTCTAAATGCACAAAAGCTAAAAATTTGCWAAAGAATCTATACAYGACAAACAATTTGCATAACACATCATAACACAGTCATTCTGTGGGAATCTGACCCTGATCAACATCAGATAATTAAAACCAATTTGTTTTAGTGAAGCATGAGGCATGAAGCAGTTCTTAACTTCTTCTGTAAATCACTAAATTAGGGATGTTTGCTCAGAGTTCACAGYAAGCAGCTAACAACTGCCCACAAACTAGCATGCTACTTCCTTCTAAATCAGCAGCACACCACAGAAGTAACGCCTTGGGTAAGTGAGCAGCCTTCTGATGCAGGACTAGTTAGGTCACTGTTTTGTCTTAATAAAAGCTCTGGATTCAGCCAACCAGGCTGTGTGCAGGATAAAAAAAAAAAAAAAAAACAAAAACAAAACCAAAAAAAAACAAACAAAAGACCCCCCAACAAAGCCCCACAGATTTACAGAATTTGATCACTTTAGGATTCAAAGCTGTTTATTCACAGAATTCAGAGCGGCTACTGTGATCCTGAATAAAGAAGGACAGATATGAACTGACCTCAGCCCAGTAAAGATCAGAAGAGTTTTAAAACTGAACTTGATTAAAAAAATTGTAATGAAGTACTGACTGTACAAAAATGCMGATCCTGGTCAACTGCTAGGATCAGCTTTCTAACTTCTGAAAGACTATTTACTTTATATGCAATTAAAATTTGCATTCTTGTTCTTAACCTCTGAATTCAAACATTTTGGTATGTTCAGAGGATAGTATTTTCAACTCAGTGTTAAAACTGAGATTACTGTTTAAAAAATCTGGTTGTCAATGYTCAAACTGCTTCCATGCAAAATATGCTTTTAGTAGCAACAGCATCTTAAACCCCATGATTTCTGAACTTCACAAATAAGAAGTCATTTTAGAGAAAAGAATCATAAAGTTCAAATGCTCATTAGATGAAAAAACAAATCCCTAATGCTGCCACATGGAACTACCAATCCAAGGACATCCCATAACAAAGGGCTRAGCTGACACAGCAGGAGAAATGCTCTCGTCATTTTTTTTCTCTGTTAACACAAGACAAACTCCAAACAAGCCAAGCACCTTTTTGATTTAATATTGTTGACAGAATCACAATAGTTTGTCACAAATTTCATGACAGCACAAGCCCCCCATTTTGATCTTTGTGTGTCCCACTAATCTAATAAAAACACTTGGTTTACAAATTTTTTACTCAYATGATTACATAGTAGACTAAATGCAAGAATAAAAAGCAAGAACAGCACTGTACTTAGTATTAGAGTACAAAGAAAATTCYTTAGTTCTTTCCAATTTGATTTAAAGTCATAACAATTTCACTAACATATGAATTAAACATAATCCAAAGTCATTATACTGACAAAACCTTACTATTAGACATAAATCATTCTAATCAAGTRTAAAAAATTGTCTAAAGAAAAATAATCTCCAAGAAAATTAGCAGATCAAAACATTGCATATATTTACCAAACCCCACAAAACAAAATACATGCTTTAAAATAGAAATAAAAAGGAATACAACCTACTTCTTTTCCCAGTAAACGTGGCTAACAAAGGAACAATACAAAAGCTGTACGACCCCACTACAAGCAATGTCAGTAAGGTAATATCATAGTGGCTTCCTGAATCAGTCGGTGGTGTTAGTGTAGAATTGATGAAAATAATAGGAGAAAAATTAGTTTCTGTGCAACTGCGGAGTCCTCCTGGTATAGTCATTTAAAAAAGATCTAAGCAAGCTGAAAGTCTACGAGACTGCAGCCATGTTCAACCTCTCATATTGCTCTTGCTTGGTCCTCGTGAATCGGAGTGGAAAAAATTGTAAGCTTGATGGCAGTGGACAAAACAGATTACAGCAGCCAGCAAATCAGGCTAAATAAGGAGTCATCTGTTTGGATACTTAATCTGAATACACTCCTTTGTTATGAAGCGATGACCCTTTCCTTTGTTACAAGAGGGAGCAAAACGAAGAGAGGACAAAGCTGCTTTGCAATTCCAGATACAGTTCTAAACCTGAACAGCAAAAGTCAACATGGCTGTCACAGTATCGGAACCGATCTATTACAGAGCAACATGCACATGAATATTTTATTACACATACTCTTATTCCTTTGAGGAATATGTTAGGTTTTAGTTTAATGAAGGCACTGTGCAGGGTGGGGGGAGGGGAGAGAAGAACACGAGAAAATGTTGTTACGTTTGTATACATATGCGCATACATAAACCACAGACTTACGTTAAATAACAGTTCTCTCTTTCAGTCCACTGAAGACAGATTTAAGTGACATCTGCCACAAAGAAAAGGCCTTTGCCCAGTCTTCAAGATATAACAGATTAATATGACAGTAACAGAATATTTGAATTACTTATTTGAATATGCATAGCTGGGAATACTAATACGTCTGATAGTTGTATGTTATTTCCTTCATATTTTTTTCCCCTCAGAACTCCTAAGAACTGCTATAGAACTTCAAAACAAAGGAAGTCCTGTTACTTTTCTCCYCAATTTTAATCAAGATGGATTTTTTTAGGTCATACACCAATGTTTACAGCTACCATAGAAATACAGAAGTTTACCCATGTAAAGACTTATCTTTTAAAACAAGTTTCACTTACCTGCCTGTATTTCATCTACATATTTTGTCCTAAAACTCTGAAAGYAGATATAAACAAGTTCAAGAAAACATTCAGTATCAAAAAACTGTAATATGGTATGAGTAGTAAACCATTCTGTTCAGACTTATTACCACTACATGTAAACACCAGGAAAGTCTTGCKCAAGAAGATAAGCTGGTTATGTACTGTTTCAGGATGGAAGAGAAGTTGTACCAAAGTCTCTACTCATCAGCCCAAAATCCAGGGCTTAAAGCTTCTTCAGGTGGTATGTTTTAAGAAGGAAAACTCTAAGTAAAGAGGTAAAAAGGGTAAGACCTACAACCAGTAAGTACTATAAAAAGAACTAGTACAAGTCAGACAGGACTCCCTTCCAAGAGGATTTTTTTCCAACAAGCAATTGATGTTGGCTATCMATCAGTTAAAACCTGTAACCCCCACATATACTTACAATTAGTGCTGAAAAGACTTTGCTCACTATGAGCACTGCTGACTGATGAYAGGCTAGGTGTTCTCTCAAGCACTGATCTTTTGACAGGCACTTTGGATTTGGCAAGGGATTTRCACGAGCTAGTCCACAAGGCTGGAGAATTTTTCACTGAGGCACGCTTCTCTCCAGGCAAAGATCCYACACCTGTCAAATAGTGGGAAAAGAGGAAGGAGAAAGAAGAACAGAAGGACCAGGGAAGAAACTGAAACAATTGCATCTTTTACATAYATGCCTACAAATAAAAATATTTACACAGTAAAAATCCATATAAAATGGCTTAACCTACTTTCTATTGGTAAAAGGTGGTGTAAATTCAGAAAAACAGTTCCAAGGACTTAAAGCCTCAGAAACAAGCCAAGAGCTTTACAGATTGGCCTTCAAGGCAGATATCTGCATACAGAAAAAAGTCTTTTCTGCATTCTACCTCACATTATGGTTTGCTGTAYTGGCAATCCCACAAAAATATAACCTCCAAAGACAATCCAAGAAAGGAGTCTTCTGTTTGTTCCTCCCCAGCACATAGATTCACAATTCCACTCCCCTTTGACAGAACACTCTAAAAGATAATATCCTTTCAAGGAGTAAGAGCATCAGGGTATCAAATTGCTTTGTACACATATAATATATTGAAAACTGACAAGTTCTGCAGAACTAGTTTAACAGCACTTCCAAAACGAAGTTCTTAATGGCAAGCTGGGGCAAAATCATTATTATATTAAGTCCTGTTTTCATCTGAGCTTGTTGAAACACCCAACAGCTAAGTTAATCCAGTAGCAAAACTACCTATAGAGGAGGTAGGTATAGAAAGAGGTTACTCTTGAACTACTAACACAGCAAATACACTTTCCACAAGAAAATTTGAGTTTAATCAAATTAAGCTTTTAGTTTATTCCTGAAAAGTGTGTGCTTAGATTAAAATTTCAATGGCTCAGAGAAGATAGAGACACAAAGACCTCTCTTRTCAGCTCCGAGTTGACTCCTGTCAGCTTCAATATCAAGATCCTAAGAGAGCCTTCTGAATATGAGTGGGAGGTTTTCATTTTTTTTGTATAAACACATATATGGAAGACAGACTTTTTTTTAGAAAATATTTTTTAGAAATTTTTTTTTACTGATTGTAACAAAAACTATCTAAAATACCTTGATTTTTTTATGTCACTGCCATTTTCAAGTCTGTCAATTTATCTTATGGGAAAAGAGAAAACTACAGTGCTTCAGATTTGACCTAGAACCATCAAATTTCTACTTAAAGAGAATACTCCCTTTATTCCTTTCATCATAAAACACATTTCAACTTCACTTAAACTAAAAACCTGCTTAAATATGACAAAATTAGTAATTTCATCTTATGCAACATTAGTTTACTACAGGATTTCTACTCTTAAATACTAATAACCAAGAAACTATCAATTTTCATCAAACCCAAAAAAGCATGACATTAAGGGGATTGCACTAAACTTTAGACAAGAAAAACTCTCCCAATGTCTTCCTTTCAACAGTAGGTGGTGTGACAGGATTAGATAACTTGTCTCAAAAGATCCTGTATCAGGTAAGCAAAAACAAGAACAGTGYTGATAAAGGAAGGTATGTCCAAGCTACTTCCCTCAGTTCAGATCAATTCAGTAACAAAAGAGAAACCTCACTCACAACATATACTAAACCTGCATTAGGGAATTACATACTAYTGGTCACGGAATATAACATACACGCTCCAATGCTTTGCATCAGAGCTCCCTTTAGAGGTGCACCTTTATTACTTGATGATATTACGATGCAGAATTCTGATTCTGATTCGTATACAGCTTTGTTGTAGCCTGATATTAAACATCYGAGACAAAATTATCAGCCATATTTTAGAATTTTTAGTAAGTTACTGAAAGGGACCGCTGAATATACGGAACACACTGAAGAGCATACAAGCTTTGTTGTGCTATGAGAACACCACAAACCACAACTTCACACTTACTAAAAATACCTCTAAAACAGCACTCCAAACAACATAACAGAAATCATTTACATGTTTGATTAAAAAAAAAATTGTCATATGTGCACATCATAGAACAAACCTGACAGCTTTATAAAACTTTTCATATTGTTTTCTAAAATCATGTTTCAATAATCAATCACTAGGAAAATAATAAATCCAGACCAGTCAGAAATTCCTTTTCTAAATAGCCTCCTGGCAAAACAAGGTACAAAACCCAAACAACTCCCTCAAAAACCAAACAGAAAAAAGTCCTGCTGTACAAACATGTGTGTTAAGTTTGTATGACTTAGTGAGTTAAAGTTCTACACTACAAAAGGCAGCTAGAGGAACAAACACATTTTATCAGCTGTATTTGATTATTTAAAGATGATGGTAACATGCTTGATGACTATTGTGCTGGACTCGTTCACCCAGTCAAAAACATACAGGAACAAAATCCTGTTTTCTTGAGTGATTTTCACTCAAGAGGGGTCAAAGTAAGCATGTGAAAATCTGTTTGCCTAGTACAGCATGTTCCCTATACACGATTTGCAGCAAGCCCAACTTCTCTGCAGAGGCTGGACTGTAGCAATGCTCTGAACTCAAACTCATCCAGTGAGTACAGCGAGCTCTAGGATCTCCATTTCCAAAAGCAGGTCAAACAGATGATCTTTTCTCTTAATTCTTCCGCTGCTTGGTACTTTACTATAAAGCTTCTATTAAAGTAATTATTCAAGCATTCAAATATATTTTCAAAAAAATCTTGAGAGAGAATCTCTCTTAAGTCATGACAAAAAATCATTAAGAAACTACTCTAGGTATTCCCTCAACTAATGGTTTTAAAGGTTTTTTTGTGAAGCACCATTCCCTAAAAGAAGGAATTACACAGAATTAAATGCAAAGGTTTTGAAGACAGAAGCAGGAAGATATGGTATACAAACAAAAGTAYTGGAATCAAGCATAAAAGCAGGATATTTAGTCAACCATTATTATAAAGACAACAAGAAACAGCATCAAAGTAACAAGCTTTCATCAGTTATTTAATCTAGTCACTGAAGGGGGATACCAGAAATACCACATTCCTCTACAGTGTACTAATGAGTTGGCAATTCTATAGGAAAAAAAGTCTTCATGCAACAACCATGTTACTTGGACTAWGTAARACTATCTCTYCCAYTGGAATGGAAATAAGCAAAGAACAAAGCTCATTCTTCAAGAAGCTCTGACTCAACTTTCATATCCTTGCTCAAATAATCATCCTTTCATATCAACTTCCCATAGGTGGTTATCATCAAGAAAAAGTTAAGGCTTCCTTTAAATAGCACTGGAGCCTAAAAAAGCTCAAATTGACAGAATATTGACACCATGCAGATTGTAACGTCAAATACGTATTCACGAATTCTGCAATTTCATGTCCACCATTTCAAAACATGAACACATTTCACATCTAGAGCTGAACACTGAGCAACTGGCATTCATGGATCCACATGGCACCTGGAAATGAATGGTCTCCTTTTCCAGACACAAACTTTGGGCACACTAAGTGCAAAAGAAGTCTTCTGAAGGATATTTTCTGTTGTTGCTGCTTTTGTTTAAACCTAAAGCTAACAYTAATAGTTTGTTTCACCTTTCATTGCCTAATCTCTTGAAAATGTAGAATTTTTGATTTTTGTTTTATGCAGTTCTGATTTTYCCTGTGAGTTCAAAATTCCAAAGGGCCATGTTATAAAAGTGCTAAACTTCTTTGCTGGTGAAAAAGCCCAGCCTAAGCCTACAGTACAAAGTCTTGATAAAGTACAGGGAGTAAACATTCAAGAAAACATGCTATTTTTTGGCATCTATTGAAAAGAGAAAGTAAATAATGGAAAGACAAACTGGACTTTGGAATTGTTTCCAGCAGACCCATCTTAAGGTAGCTGACCCATCTTAAGGTAGCTGTAAGGGTGCTCATGGTTGCCATTTGTAACAGTGTCAAGTAGTAGCAATACTGACAGTTTTCTGATGGCTGCAAGCTCCCCAGTTTGCCTGATTAGCCATTCAGCATCATTAATTATACCATCTATTATGCTATACATGTATCAGTGCTCCTTCAAGRAACAAAGAGTGGTTACAGTAGGTTTCATAATTCTAAGGAAATTCTAATCACTCTTTCAAAGTTTCAAATTATTACCAAAATTACCAAAAAGGCAGAACACAATTACATTATGTTGCTATGAATGCTCAAATGTTCAACGTAAACATGAACAAAACCAGGGAATGTCAAGTTACTTCTGGGTCTTGAAATATTTATAGAAGAGAAATTTACTTGTTCAGACAACAACAACTTGTCAGAGAACAGTCTATATACTAAGGTAAGACTCAATTCTCCATTGAAACAGACTTCCACAGCATTCTTCCCATTCCCCTACAATCCTTAGACAAGCAGCAAGAAACCAGCAGTAAACTAGTGCCAAAAATATAACTGGGGTGTCAGTAGCCATGCAGGTAAGTGTTCACGTGTTCTTCCTCTTGCAGTAAAACATTCTTGGACTAAAACAGGAGAACAGGTCATCACTACTACAGAGCATTTATGAACAGTTACCAGCATTTCTTCCCTCAAATGATCCTACCATCAGAAGAATGACTGGGGTGTTTTCATTTAGSGGAAGAGAGAGGATGAGTAGTGTCTCATGTATGCCTACTCTTCAGTTTCACTTTTCCCCCTTCCTATCTAGTACAGCTTTGAAATATGGCATATTTCCTCCCAGTTAAACCCTTTCACAATCACAGAATTCTCCCTTCCTCATAGTCCCTTCAACCCCTTGAGCACTGTGACATCTCCAGCACCTAGAAATAGCCCTTCTCTTCCCTGGCCTCATGTCTGAGCTCACATTTGTTCTCTCACCTCCTGTCTGCCCRTAATGCTTGCTAGATTTCACCAGTTTTAAGTTTTTCCTTTTGTAGGCTGAAGTAGGGCAGCCCCATGAGAGACTACTCTTGCATAGTCATCTGCCACCTCCTACGAGCTCAGACAAAGCCTGTCTCTGGACAGCAGGTAGTTTTATATCAGCTTCCCAGGCACAGTAGTGGCAAAGCTTGCCCACTCTGGTTTTAACAGAATACTATTGTAAGCTGCATGCTGACTTAATCCAATTCCAAACACCAGCTTTTAACACAGCTGTTGTAAAGTTCTGTCTGTTTAGGAGTACTGGGTACAAGAAGTTAAATCAACATACTGCAAGGTAAGCTGAGGCAAAAGAAAACCACCAATCCCACAAAATCATGCTCTTCGTTATTGTCCAGCTCTCCATACCACACACCCTTCATGCTAGGCACTGAAATGTTTGATTTAGATCACTGCTTTTAAACTCGTGTTTTCTACAAGTCTTCTAAGTTTTTTATTGCAGGAGTCCATGTGTTCCTTGAACGAAAGAGGAAGCTCACTGCAGCAAAACAAATACAAATTTCTTCTGAAAGTCAATTATGCATATTTCCCTCCTCCTTTACCCTGAGAGAATTCAGAACTAACCAGTACAGGTAAAGAGTTATTTCAAGACTCATCAGCATGTCCTTGCAAGTAAATGACTAGGTACCAAGAAATTCCCCTGCAGGGAAGTAGTGCACACCTCTCTCCTAAAGGAGAATATTCTTATGGATACATCCACATTTCCCACAGCATCAATACGCTGACTGTTAGAATCAGTCTCTGCAAGTACAATCACGTTTCTTGGTACCGGTACAACATATTAAACTTCAGTGGGGCTAGTCAAAAAATTGCCYGTAAAAAGTCTGGGAACATGCGGGAAAAATTTATTTCTCTAGGTATGATCATTGATAGCACCTTAAACAAAACTGACAGGATGAAATGTCCCCTTCTAGAAGCCAGTAAATTACCTGAAATGCTAATAAATCCAAATATTTCCAACTCCCTCCTCTTCTCACACATCCCCTCACAACTCAGAAAACCACATCCAAATCATCCACAATAGAGATAAATCAACCAACTTACTTTAAAATCATTCATTGCAATAKATTTCAATATATTACCTCACAAACAAAAACCTTTTCACTTCTACTCATTTCTTGTGGTCAGCTTGAGTTCTAAAAATTAATAAGAAGTATTTTATTGCAAAATATGTTTTCATGATGAACCGTATGTAAGCCTTGCCAAAACATGAGCAACACTGATCCCACAGGAAGAGCTCCTTCTTAATGAAAAGTAACAAAAGAGAAAAGGTGTTAAAGTTACGGCAAGTTTTTCTGCTAGTGTATGTAGTCAAGGCTAAAAGCAAATTGAAAAAAAATACGTTTAGGTAACATCATTTTATGGCTCCTTTCTGGCTTCAAATTGTCAGTTGACCACTCTGTAGTTGAATGACCAAAACACCTGGGGCAGGAGTTCAGCAGTTAGTACTTGGCACAAATAAATATATTGCTCCAGCCAGCTTCCAGCAAACCATTCATGTTGAGGATGTCCTGGAAGTGAGGGCAAAGTAGACTGGAAAGATTACCAGGCAATTCCGACTCAAGCAATTAGAGATACAATAAACAGCAAAGCTCCCAGGCCTTCACAACTAACACTGTTTTCTGAACTCTCACAAACTCATCAACTGCTCAAAAGTCCTTCTGCATACATTAAGTTCTTCCCAGTTTAGAGAACTGGTTATGAGGTACAGAGTCACTATGCAGTGGAGAGGTCTGGATAAAGATGACCAAAAAAGGATCAAAGACAAGCTTTGTTATTATACTATGGACTACAGATCTTACATTCTGTGGAGACCCATGTATTAGTTTCCTCCTTCCTAAACCTCTGAAGGGGAATACACAAGTTTTAAGTTTGCTTTTATCACAGGCTTTAATTAGTACAGATGTAAGAAAAGGAGATTGAAACCAAGTAATCTGGACTAAGAAGGACAAATAATGATCTTGGGTAAGTTAGTGTATGAGTAACCTGCTTTTATGATCCATAAAAGAAGCTGGCTCCTCTGTAAAGGAAGAAAGACGGTCTGAAATTAAACTTTAAGCCTTATGTGCAGACCCTGGTGCATTCCACACTTGTTTATGAGAAAGTATATGGACACCTTTACAAGTAACTGTCTATTCTAGGATTTTGAGTAAAGTCCCAACTGTTTCAGTCCAGAGAACCTGGAAGTTATGTTTGACTTTTAAAATATTTTGTTTCCTCTTGGCAGCATGTCAATCTAGCTTTAAAGAGTCACATGGAATAACAGGAATGATACAAGCTGAAAAATTATTTACAGTAACTATATTTGGGTTGGCTCCTGGTTCAGTGTCAGAACAGAATCTCAAGGATTGTGGGAATGTTTAGTGGAACTAAATTGATTTGGTCCTGCTTCACTAGTATTGGGAAAGGCTATGCCAAAAAGTCATTAATTACCAAGTTTATACATTTCCAGCTGTATGAAAACTGATTTAAACAACTTGGTTTCGATTTTCCATCTGAGAAGCCCTCCTTCGTGCAATAAACTGCAATAACACTCAATAACAAACCAAGTCTTAATCTGTCACTGTCTGTTCTGATTTTAAGTTTGGAAGCTTCCATCAAGCACACAGTCAAGTGTAAGATCAAGCCAAAATTTAACAGCAGGAATTTAGCAACTACAAACTAAAAAGAAAATCAGCATTTTAAAGTATCACTAAAACCTGCACACATTCATTTTCTATAGCATAAGAGGAATTGTTTTCCCATGCTTCTGGTAATTGGAGAACACAGGAAAAGTCCTCCAAAATGATCAACTTTTCATAAGGAAAAGGTCTCACTTTTCCAAAATCATCTTTAAGGAAACACAGAATTCACACTCCCAAGCTTCTCTGTACCCAAGCTTTCATTAGTCTTGTTAAATGCTATGAAAATAACCTCAAGAGAAAATGGGAGTGACCACTGGATTCCACTCATGGAAATGATAAGTAAAGCACAGAGCCATAACTCTACCGAAGGGATATCAATGACTTAAATCAGACACAAAAGGGTACACAACATGTCACAAAATCCCCACCAGTTAGCAAGAGACATTTTTGTTACACAGATGATTTATATGGTTTCCATTGATTTCTGCAACTCTTTGAAAGTAAGGAGAAGAATAGTGTTATTGATCCTCTCACATTCCTAAAGAGTTTCAATTATATAAAAGGCTTGACAGAGCTCTCACCTTGACAGAGCTATTGTCTAAACAACATTTCTTAGAGTGAGAAATAATTTAAAGTAATGGTGTAATTTTAAGGTAGAAGTGGAAATGAAGTTGCAGCATATCAAAAGTCTTACTTGCAGGTAAAGCTCCTTTCTTTTACATATTTACAGGTAGGTTGTAGTCAGCAATAGGAGGTAAAAAAGGCACTGATGGGCATACACATGTTTAGATTTACTGTAAATCATTTATATTCCTATTTGATGCTGTTCAATTTCCTGTGCCTCAAACTGTCACAGTGCTTCTGTTCAACTGCACAGGTGGTAATATAGAGTTGCTRGGGCAGATTTGATAGAAGAAAATCTTAGAGTGATGTTCCATGGCTTCTCCACCTCCCTTCAATTCCTCCCTTCAAGTGAGACAAAATCATGGGTCTTCCAAAACCATAACACCTCTACTGTTATCAGGCTATTACTCCATACTGGCCATGGTACATCCAAATTAGAAGGCTCTGTATATTTTCTGGGAACAAAAACAATAGGTACTTTGATTTTGAAACTGGTTCCAAGTCCTCCCCAGGGCTCCAAAATTATATATCTATTCCAGTAAAAACAGGTAAGTCAAACATCTTATTCTGTGCCTCAAATTCTAATAAATGTTTTCACTGACAGAAAACAAACATAGCAAAAGACATACTGCCTGCCATTCAGTACTGCAGAAATCTACACTCACCACCATGGAAAAGTTATCTGTAGAGAATAAAGATCTTTTTCTTAGAATGAGTGTGTCATCCTCTCTCATGAAGAAAGAGATAATAGTTACAGAAATAATTTAACTTGCAGCAAATCTGRAAATCTGATCATAGTTGCAGAAATGGGGCTTTGTCTTTATGCAAATCACTTTGGTACGGTGGATCAAGGTGGGCTTTTCTTTTAGAGAATCTATTTCTAATTCAGCAAAAACATTAAGTTCCAGCTAAGATACCTCAACACYGGTGAACAGTGCCCAGCAACCATTTTGAAATTAACAAACCTAGTTACTTCCAGACTAACATGCACTGCAAATACAAAAATACAGCATTTGAGATGTAAGTTCTGCTCTCCTGCTGTCTCCTGCTCAAGTGAGAATCAGGAAATTTCCTGAGAAGAAATGCCTCCTATTGGTTTAGTGCATTACAATTAAAAACTTGAGTTTTACCAGTGGAAATTACCAAAATCTCAACTCCTGACAAGTTTTAACGATCTTATAACTGGTGTTTTATACATGGCATTTTTTTTCTCATTTCTTGGTTGTAGGGGAGCTCCCTGCTTCCCATTTGAACAGTCATTGTGTGAACACAATCCACTACTCACAAGATCTTTATTATTCTAGGAATAATACATATACTAGTACGTTTTGGACAGATGCACCACTTCAGTCCCTCAATAGGCACGTGAGAGTTGACATACTATCATTTCTCTTGTTCAGAGTATTTAATGGATTCAACTACACCAACTTCTCTTGTTGCCCAATGAAACAAATACTATCAGTAACTGGTTAAGAAATAGCTGTATATATGTTAGTACCTTAGGAAGAAACAAGTTCGTTATGATTTGGACATTAAGACTCAACCTGACAAGACTGAATAACCTAGTCTGAATTCAGTACTGACCCAGTTACAGGCAGCAGGGGCTGGACTAGGTGACCTTCAGAAGTCCTTTCCTTTCTGGATTTAGCTAGTCTGTCTGTAGTCTGACAAAATCCTGACAGCAAACAACTGTACTGCTACTGAATGATTTATCTGAAGTTTAATGCCAAAGTGTTCAAATGACACCACTGGATAAAATAGTTATTGCCTTCAGGAATGCTTCAGCTTAAACAGATAACTGGGTTTGCTTTACAAATTGCCACTTGGTGACAAAAAGTGTATTTACAGTTTTACTGAAAAAATATTAAAAACAGAAGGGGTAAGGAGCAGGTGATATGGTTTTACCTGATAGTGCGTGGTGACATAGGGGGTTTAGTAGCAATCCCAAATAACTCTGCCCTATATCCCACCCCGTAATCCTGTCCTCAGATTTGCATTAGTACAAGGTTTACCAGGGAGCAAGGACACAAGTTTAAAAATTCCCTTATTATAAGGGATGAGGAAGTTAACCTGACACAGTTGAATGCATCAAATCCTACTTTGTAGCACCAAAACACTGCATAAGCAAGATGAAGGGCAATAAGCACTAAGAACAGTGAGCTAGGAACACGGGACTAGGGAAAGGACACAGAGAAAACAAATTTCTYCTCATGTGCAGCATTAAAGTTCCAGTCTTATGAGATCACATCACAAGTTTGAAATGCTGAAGTGCTGCTTCATGCTGTTAGTTTAAATAGCCTTTTTCCAATAAGAAAAATTTGGAAAATATTCCATTGACTACCATAACTTCAACAGACAATGAGTTAGTTAAGGAGTGACAGGTTTAGCTTTTTAAAAAAAAAATCTGGGGAGCAAATGTTTTTATTTTCAACAACAAATGACTTCTGTTTCTTCTGAAAGTACATCTAATTTTGTTTTCTTTTTTTTTTTCTGAAGAGAAGTTCTATAACTCAGTCATGCTTACATTTATTTCTAGTGACAGTATCATAGATCTAGTCTGGATTAATAACTTAAAGGAAAACTCTGTATCTGTATCCATCTCACTTCTTCTAAGGCCATAATTATCGACAGGAAAGCTCTAGGCTGGTATTTAGAGGGGTGATGAGTTCTCCAAGAAATGGGCAGCCTACAGGTTGGTGCCTGGTTCACTGAGCAAGTGCCTCACATAAGCAAGCCTCAAGTGGGCGAACAGCCTTATACCCACTTTCTTTGAGGGACTCATCCCATAAAAGAATACAAACACAGATTTTATCACACTTCACCTGTACATAATTAAGGGGAGTATTTTTTAGTGTTTTATAATCTTAGATTGAGCGGGTTAAAAAAAAAACAAACAGGTTTTACTAGGTATATAGCTGGGTGTGTACGCTCCAAATCACAGTGCATTGTAGCGTAGTCACTCACAGCCAGGCTACCTTTGCAACTATTCCACTGCGACACTCTGTTACAAAAACCCAGCACATAACCTACCACAGCACTTCTGAATTTCCACAATACAGGTACAGAATGTAGTTTTCAGTCATGAGGTTTGAGCAGCAGCTTACACACTAGATGAGAGATTCTGCCCTGCCCTTGCTATTAATCAGTCTGTTCAATTAGCAGCTCAAGCAGTAGTCTCACCTTCAATTATATTCTCCCCTTTCTAGAAACTACAGAGCTGTACTAAAATTAGGTTGAACAAAGTAAGTTATGTCCTGAAATAAGGGCTAATTCCCACTGGGATAGCATACAGCTGCTTATCATAAGAGCATTGTACCTGAGCACTCTATTTTCTCCTCTCTCAAGTAAATTTAAACGCAATTTTGCAAAATACTGTTATATAACCAAATATAAAATATTTAAATACTGGTTTTTCTAATAGCATCACACMGTCCGAAACGCACCCCTTACTAGATAAGATTTTACAAATCTTAGTAACAAACTTTTTTCTTTTGCCTCTGTATTAGCAATTTACAATTGAGACAGAATTCTTTTTAGCACTGAAATACTGCTCTGTACCACCCCCAAAGTTGTGTCAGAAAGTTCATAAAGTATGATAATTTAATTTTAACTAGTAAAGTAGCAATATTCCAGTGAAAAAATCTCTTACCAGAGCTTGATGACAGTAGAGCTTGTTTGTGAGAAGGTGTGCTGATCATTTTATTTTCACATACTCTCTTCAAGGTCGACACAGATGGCACCATTTTCACCTTGGGAGTTAACACACTTCGTAGTGTGACTGGGTCTTCCTTTGGTATGTTTTTCCCTTGTGTTGTCCCATTTTTCACAGAAGGCATCTATTTTAAGAAAAAAAGCAGAAACCAAAAAACCAACAACAATACAACCCACACGCCACCACTGTGAGAAACTAAAGATTTCCCTTTGCAGCATCTGTAATGAAATACTGACCACCCAAGTAGGGAATACGCTTAGCTAGTCTTTATCCTATTGTCCACATCTGCAGTTCAGAACCTCAAGAACTATCTCCTGAATGGCCTTCAGCAACACAACCTATTAGTTTGAAGCTAATCACTAGWAATGAACCAACAAACTAAAAAGAGGTTACAGAGGTCACTTTACATCAGAATTTCTTCCTCTTCCTCACAAAACTCTAATTAGCCACTCAATTACATGAGTACACCTAATCTCAAACCTTAACCAACAAACTACATGTTAGTGCCYTGAGAAGTTATTGTCCTGTACTACCTGAAATGTCACAGCCCTTATAATAGTTTCCTGGTCTAGGTCTTATGTCACAACAGCTTAAAATCCTTCACATTGAGGTGCCATAGACAAAACGTAAGTGAAGGAGTGAACTCAGGACAGGTTTAAAATAACTAGTTTAAATGTATGAAGCACCTGTTTCACATGGAATTTTTGCTCCAGTTTATACAGACATTAGTTCATGGCCACTCTTGTCAAGCCTATAAGCACACACTTTACAGTTCAGCTCTTCACGTGCTTTTCTGGGACTCAAGCTGATTGCAGCAATTCAGTTGGAGTACCACATTTTCCCCTTTTGACTCCAATCCTCATCTTCATTTTCCGATGTTAACCTGTACTTTTCAAAAGTACAAGTTTCCAGGTACAAGAAAAACCATTAAAATCACAAAGATTCCCTTTTTGGCAATGGGTGAATTATAAGCATTCTCTCCAACCGTTAGTACCAAAAGTAAGGACTGACACAGAATCCAAAGTCTTAAAAACTTCAGAATTAAAATAGACCATTCTTGCTTTCATGCTAATTTAAGTTTTCAAGTTAAATTATTATTCTAATAAATAATACTACTTATTAATTTCTTGTGCAATGTTTCAAAAATGTTCTAAGTATCTTCCCTGATATACTGAGTTTTACAGGAACTTTTCTGGTGAATTTGTGAAGTCTGTCAAAAATTCAGACCATGACAGTTTTACCAGTAACAACTGCTGCTTCCATTTCATTGATTTAAAGTAAGCTGTTGAACCCACAAGCCAGCAACAGGAGAGCCTTCATATAGCACCAAGACTCCAATGTCCCTATCACACCTCCTGAAATCCTGGTCAATCCAACCCCAACACTCTTCCCTTCTTTCCCTTTGTTGATTTTCTTTTCACCTTCTTTCAGTGTATTTGAAAGCAGCAGGTTTCTCCTGACAGGCAGCTGACTCATCCTAAAATATTTCCCAACCAACCAGCACATGCATACCTCCCGGCMAGGAAGTTTGCACCTTCCAGCTGGCTGACAGCCTAAAACCAGGTATATGCCCTCTGCATGAGAAATATTTCCTGACTACTCGTAACTATTCTAATGAGTGCCAGTTTTACTTCAGACAAATAAACTCCCAAACTGTACAAAGCAGAAAGTGAAATTAAGTTGTTAAAAATAGAATGTTTCACAAGCTTTTTGGTCTCTGGGTTTTGTGTGACTTGTGTTACTGTTAATATATACACAACATTTACAAAACTACTTTTAAAAAGTCTACTTTAGTTCTAAAGCACATTTTGAAATAAAATACTGAAAACAGCTATTTATCTCTAATGTCTATCTGAAGCTACAGCACCACTACAATTATCTTGAGAAAATATATATTAAAAGCTGTATTTAGAAAACATCACCAAATTATGCTAAGCAATTTTACAAGGTTGACCAAATTAAGACTTGTTTGCTTTTATTAGGCATCATACAAACTGTATTGTCCTAAAAAGACCTTACTAAAAAAAATTTATACTATGGAATAAGATTAATGTGGACACACTAAATTGCAGCTGAGGCTAAGTGCAACTAGCTTCTAAAACAGTACTTCTTCCCTGTCTTTACTGGGGGAGACACTCCACTCAGAAATCGACACTACAGTTAACGTCTGTAGACACCAAACCCATTCCACAATTTCCACACTGTGCAATACTGAACATCCTTTCTGCAAACGTACAAAATAGACAAATAAGTATGACAGAAAAAAAAACTTACCAAAGGAACAGAGTGCACGTGAAATGTTACATTTGCTTTATCTTTTACCAGCGTAGCTTCCAGAAGCACTCCTACATTGCTGCTTTGCTCTGTTTCACCTTTGTTCAGGTCGATGTTTGGAGCACAAGGCGCCATTAAGGAGTTTGAACTTTCCATTTCATCATTTAGCATCTCTTTCGAGTTCTCTCCACTTGTTGGAAGCACAGCAGAAGCCAAGGAGCATGCCGAATGGGTAGCGCTTGCTTTGTCAATGTCTTGTGGACTTTGCTTTAACACAGGTGTTTTCGAAGCCTTGTGGGAAGCTGGGATGTTTCTGGGATGTGTTGTGGCATGTACGACTTGGCTAGTGAAGAGGTGTTTGTTAACATGATTATGGGGCTTATTCACAGACAATTCCACCTTAGGATCTTTAGCCAGATCTATTGTCTTTTTCAGCACTTTTAYAGAGGAGGACAATTGCCTCGGGGAACCAACCCGTGAAGGTGAGGAGACAGATGACAGTCGAGGGGACTGGGAAGCCTGTTTCAATGATGCACTGTCTCTTGACTGTAGCACAGGTCTAGACACAACCTTTGGCTTAACATTTTTAAAATTAGGTTTGGGAAAATTAACAATCTCAGACTTCTTTGCTTTGGTTATTGTTGATGCAATAGGAGACCTGCCCACTGGTTTTCTTGCAGTTTGATCTGAATTACCTTTCAGCACAGATCTTCTGTTATGCCCTCCTACAAATTTTTCATTTGGTCTTAGTTTAGAAGACTTGTCTCCAAGTTCTTCCAAAGCTGAAACAGAAAAAGTTCTATTTTTTGACTGTTCTTTAGGGGTTGAAGTACAGAGAGACAAATTGCTTTCATCAGCCATTGGACTGAAGACTACAAAAGTTGCTTCGCATTTCAGTTCAGTCATAACAGTCTTCTTTAATTTTGGTACATCGCAATTTACAGAAGGGATGTTGCACATATCCTGAAGCGCAGCATTTCCAGCAATAATTTGTTCTTTGGTTAAGGGTTCACTGGGTTTCTCTGATTTTTGTTCTCCATCCATTTCATCTACTGGGAGAAGGTGCACACTATTTACAAGACTATCCATGTATGTTTCAGCAATAGAATTCCCAGTTTCATCATGGTCAGGAGTAATCTGCAAGGATTTCACTTGGTCATCTTTATTAATACTAATAAAAGGTGATAATACATCTCGCCTATAAAGATCTATACATCCAGCAGCTAGTTCTACAGCCTGTGCTTCTGTTTCTTGTGATTCCTTATCAGTCTCGATAGTGTCTTTTTGATAATGTTCAACATCTGCAGAGGTGAAATTAGGTGTTCTTTCTGAGCTGGTTCTAGAAAWTTTCTGTCTGGTATATACTTCAGAAGAGATCAATGTTTCTCCCAGATGTATGTCATCATTTTGATCAGTTCCCAGAGTTTCATCTGTAACATTAGTAACATCCAATGTGCTCAGCTGGCAGCA
This sequence comes from Malurus melanocephalus, assembly GCF_030028575.1. Lineage (NCBI taxonomy): Eukaryota > Metazoa > Chordata > Aves > Passeriformes > Maluridae > Malurus > Malurus melanocephalus. The sequence continues at coordinate 307,964 of NW_026623795.1, read as the reverse complement.
TGCCCTGTCATTTTGCAGGGACTGCATGTTCTGCTCTGAAGCAGGAAGAGCTAGTACACATTTAGAGTCAGTCTGACTGTAAGGCACTGAGTGTTTGATACACTGATTTTGCATTTTTGCCATAGCAAAGTCACCTTTCTCTAAGTTTGTCATTGCTTTCAAGTCACAGTTCAGAGGACACATACAAGTCTGTTCAGTCACAGAATACATGCAAGCAGCATCTGTATCTCCCAACGGAGCTCCGGTCCAGTTATATTTACCAGGTGTGTCCTTCAGATCAAGTACTTCAATACACTGCTGGTTTAAAAGACTTCTGAAGTCACCCTTATATTCAAAAGTAGTATCACCTTCATGCTCAGCCACTGTATTTTGATCAGTTGAATTACTGTGCATCTTGCTGGCACAATTCTCTGAGGAAGGTGTAGCTCTGTTACAGGCATAGTTATTTCCATTTTCATCCCTTATAAGTAAGGAAGATTTCAAGCCATTCTTTGCTTTGTCATCGGACTTCCCAACATTCATTTTGAAGGCTAAATTTTAAACCGTTTTCATTTTAGACTTCTTTAAAATCGCAGAGAAAGCAAATTCTTCTGAACTTTGGAGAAAAAAAAACAACCGCTTTTCCCTGAAATGTGTCAATTGTCCTGAAGATATTTAAAAAGCAGTTCTTTGTTTCTGTGTTTCCCAAGAAGATTCAAACGTTCTAGAATTAAAAAGAAACTTTAAAAAGTTAGCCAAACCACGATTTTAAGACAGTAAGGATTCTTAAACTCATAGTTTTCAGACGTCAGAGCAGCAATATAGAAGCAACACTCAGAATCCCACTGAAGAAAAACTTCAGTCCTCATCCCCTGATACAGAGCAGTAACATCCCAGAGATCAGGTTTTCTCTGCAATGAAGGCCTTTTTCCAGCCCTTTGAGGCAACAATGTATAGCAGAGGCAGCTGAAGATTTTCGAAGAGTTGTTTAAGATGTATGAGTTGAAATAAAGAGAGGTTTGTGATCAGCTCTAGAGTTACAACAGTGCACTGCCCCCATGCTGCTGGGGCAGCCTACTGGTAGATGCATGTGACCCCTTTAGAGTCTGTGGAGATCAATTCCATACCAGGTAACTGCCTCCATCTTCTATAAAGATGACACGAGATTAGCCAAGTGAGGAAACAATTCCAGTGTCCTCTCCATCAGAGCAGAGCCACATATCCTGACCCAAAACCCTACGGAAATGTCAAAGGGCAGGTTAGACTTGGACAGACGATGGAGGACAACTGGCCACACATGGGGTGGAGATGCACAAACTAGGAAAGAAGAGCTCTTGCAACATATAGGGACAAATTCCTAACAAGTGCTAAGATTGCACCTAGTACCAAAACCACGAGGATGTTGATGAAACAGAAGATGAAACTGTCCAAAGCAGCTGGAGGACCTCCATAGCTCAACCCCACATGAAAGGCTCCTAGTACCAGAAATGAGACCAGAGGTAGGAAGAACTCCAGATCTATAAGATATGGTTGCAGTGGCTGGGGAATCTGCCAGCACTCACTTTCAGAGTAATAAAACCTGCATAGGTTGGAAGTTCACTGACAATGCAATCAGGCTGAAGAGGCATTCACTGACAAAGGTCAGCTTCCCAACAGAAGGAAAAGGACCATTAGACAAGTGTTGAACACCTTCGCATGTCTGGAATGACAGATTACACTCCCCAATCAAAGAGCAGGAAGAAGGATACTTGTCATCAAAAACCATGAGCAAACAGGCCTGTGGTGTTTAACCAAACATACAGACATCAGTGCGGTATCCTCAAACAAGGACACTGATGTAATGAGATATTTGAAATTTGGTGTAAAGAGAGCAACAGGAAATGTACAGGATTAAGTACGTAGGGTAGGCAGAATAACTCATAATTCACTGAAGAATTTATATCAAAGTCTGAAACTATTTGACTGTTTCAACTATGGTGATAATACTGGATGCAATACAACAAGACAGCTGTTACAAGATCGGAAGATATGATAATACTAATAATAGACTTCTACTGTAGCAATGTTGATTAGGCACATTGAAGAATAATCCTGTGATCATATTTTTGTAGAGGAATCAAAGACTGCTGTGGGAAACATGTTAGTTTTGGGAAGAGAAGAAACTTTTGATTCATTCTTTAACAAAAAAGTTTAAATCCTCACAGAATCCATYTGGAAACCACAGCAGGGGAAAGAAAGTAAACTTATCCACAAATACTTCAGAAAGCGTAAATTGAAACCAGCACACTAAGCAGCAAAAGGTAAGTTACTTCTTGAATTATTCAAAATTAATTTTTTTCCTTAAACCTTACTTTCCTTCAGCTGGAAACACAGTTTGAGTAACTACATTCAAAACAAACCTTTTATCGTATTAATGAAAAGTACAAAGTTGCAGGGCCCATAAACAGTTTTGAGTACAAAAGCAGCACCCAAACTCAGACTGTTCTAGAACTGCAAGAATTTGCCTGCTCTATAAACCAAACACAGTGGCTTCTGGTCCACAACCTTGTCTTTACATGGTAGTTTGAACATCTGACTCAGATTGAGGGTAAGAAGACCATGAAACAAGGAAACAAAACTACCGACATCAGACAGCACATCCTTCTCTGCCCCCACTCCCTCCCCCAAGATAAAATTATTTTTCTAGCTAAAAAAATCTCCTGATTCCTCAAGGCTGATCTTTTGCTTAGCAGTACTATTCAATCCCTATAAATGCATAAACAACTGTAGTACCCTTATTTTCACATTCAATTACAAAACTTAAAGCACATTGAAGAGTTCTTCCAAAAAAGTCTTCCCTGAAGGCAGGGCAGGAACCTGTTCAGAATAATTTTCCWTTAGTTTAAGTCAATCACAGAATCAACTGCTGAGAAATATTTATGAACTTTGCTTTCATTGTTGTTTTGACATATTAAAACTTGTTTCTACTTGCCCTTAAACCTAGTCATGCAACAAAAGTTAAAGATTCCATTTTGATTCAACAGTAACTCAACAAACCAGAAGTCTTACCTCTTTCAAGAGCTTACTTTCTGCAGAAAATAGGCAATTTCAATATACCAAGACTTAGCAAGACTAAGATCCTAAATATGTAAAGAATGATGCATTACCTTACAGTATGGTAGCTGATAGTGTCAAAATTTGAAACACAGGTAGCTAAGCAAACTTTGATTCAACTGATGCTAAAGAAGCTCCAAGAAAAATAAAAGTAGTTTTGATAATGAGTAGAGAAATGAGAAAGTACATTAAAGTTGCAGATATCAAAGTGTACATGTGTGYATACAAGTCTGTTTACTCAGTACTCTGGACATTCACATAACCAGAGAGCATATAGCAATTCAAMTATCTTTAAAGCAAATTTTCACTTTAGTAATCAACATTTTCATGAGCAAGTTGACCAGTTTCAAATACAGCTTCACATTCATTTAGAGTCCTGAAAGCATTCTGCATAAAAAGAGAGGTATTCCTAATGATCAGCTACAATGTAGAAAATCTGTAACCTAGATGAACATTGCTCCTCAAAGAGCTGACATTCTGTAACTCTCCATATACYAATATGCTCATTAAGTTTATGAAATATGTTCATTAAGCTTATGAAAACACTTCTGGGTGATGAGAAATTCTTTTGCTTAAGATTTGCTGTAGAAGGCTGAATGAAAAATTAACCTCAGTCCAGCATCTCCTCCATGGGGGGGGTGGGTAGCAGATGCACAGACGCAACACTTGCCCTCGCTGAGAACACACTGTTCCTGGCAAGTAGTGACTTGAGAATTCGCTAAACTAAATACTAATAAACTTGCTTTGACTTTGTCTGACATCAAGCATTATGCATGCCTGGCCTCCACAACACGCAACAGGGCAGTGGCAAACAGTTCAGCTGTTTTTTGTGCCTTCAGTAGAGCTCAGCTTGGCTAATTTCAGTTGCGCACCTCAAGTGCTTACACACAGCAGAGGAAGTCCTCACTATGTGAGCTCGTAAGTTTTCCCCTTCTTCAACAGATGTAAGAGCTTGGGGTAACAGTAGTACCACTTGGAGATAGGAAAAAAAAAAAAAAAAAAAAAAAAAAAAAGGAAAGAAGCTTGGCAAGTAGATTCTATTAAAAAAGGAGGTACTGACTGCTAGCAGCCCCAGATCCAGAAGAAATACGCTACAACGTATAGAACTGGGCTCAGAGCAAGATCTTGTCACTTCTACTGACCAAGAAGAGGTGTCCAGGGGTATGCTGTTAAAAGGCAGGGGGACAGTGACTCGTTCAGTGCAAGGTAAACAGGAATCAAAACCAGATCAATTACAACATATAATTCAACCCACAGGTTGAAAAATTGTTACAGCAATTCAAATTATTACAGCCACACAAAGTTTGTGTTAGTGCCACAATGCAGACAGTAATAATAATTAACACTTTTTYTGGTACCCCATCTGGAACTTGATCCTTTCAAGCAAATGACTATGCAGCATTTGCTCAAAACCATCAGCTATGTTTGTCCCCCTGTGTGAAGGGGGACATGGGATCAGGAATGAATCTGAAAGGAGAGGATGTGCCCAAACATGCAGGGAGGCAGTCTAGAAATGCTCTAATTAACCGAACATGCTTTGACACCAGACAAAATGCAGCATCAGCATTCCAGCAGAAAACTGTATTACATGGTCATGATTATSACAGTCCCTGAAATCCAAAATCATACATGGCATTTCATATGTTAACCCATTACACCACAACCAGTTTACTTGACCACAGCCTGGAACACAACACAATCACAAAAGTATGACTTTTTCACCATATAAACCTGAAAGCAGAAATGGCATCATCCAGAAGGGAGTCTATAGCAACCAGGCCTCCTCCCAACATGCTGCCCACTGTCACTCAAATGTGCTGCATAAAAAGGTGCTGGAAAAACACACAATGGTAATGCTGCATTTATTCAGAATTGCAGATTTTGAAGCTCTCTGTCCACCTCAGTAATATCACATCCTAATGTGAACTGGACTATTGCCAAGTTAATTCAAACTATTATAGACAAGGTAGGTAAAGCTCCTATAACTACTGCACCCAAACATTTATAACACTACAAGTACAATCTGCTCCTAAAAGTAAATTACATTAAGTGCTCATATGCTAATGGCATTGCTTGCTTAAGAATACACAGTATTAACAGTGAGTGTACTAYGAAAGTGTTTATAAAAGAACAAAAAAAGAAAAACAACAAATCACCAMACCAAAAACAAATCCACTCCAGAGGGTAGCTAAGCAATATCTGAAAGCTTTAGCCAAAACCATTTTAGAAGTCAGAAACCATGCTAGACACTTGCTGCAGTAAACAGAAATAATGTGCAAGTTACGTTCGCAAGCTATCACAGAGGCATGTTTTACTGAAGGAGTAGTGTCACTTCCAGAGACATAAACCACCAGGTTTTGCCTTCTACTTGGCTATTTGCTTCAAGACTGAAACAGCAGCGTAACGTAAAAGTTATAGTAAACAACTGAATTTTAATCAGTTAACATCTTGCCTCTAAGATACAGAAGAAGTGAAGTAGAATGGCAGTTCTACTGCAGAAATCAGACGTCCCTAAATTGTGCAAGAGGTGTTGGCATCCATAAGATGCTCAAACCATGACCCMCCACCACACTACCCCAAAAGTTAGACTAACAGGTGATCCTAACAGGCACATCAACCCTAATAGTTTATCCTAGCAATGTGTAAATAGTTATGAGACACCAATGCTAGCACTTTCCCCAAACTCACAGCCCTCCAGTGATTCACTCCTCAAAGCACTGGTTCAGTGAAAAGTTTCAATGTCATTCAGACCCTTCTTTTCCTTGCCCATAGTCATTGCTTTCCTAAGATGAGAAGAACTTATCTATTTAATTGCTTATACACCCTGGCCATTGTTCTTGTCCCATCTTTAAGGATGTTAGGTTATTCTCTCTATTTTCAGTTTCAGTCTATTTTTARGTATATAATACACAGGCAATCCAATGGATTTATACAGTGTCTTAAAAACACAGTTCTTCCTTTAATAACTGACAACTTTTGAATTTTATTGTAAGATAAGTTTTAGGAGAAGTCTTTATTCAGAAGTGGAAGACTGGCCCAATGATTTTTTTTAAAAGAAGCAAAAAGCCCATCTTTTACTTAGATAACCAATATACTTAACAAGGTTTTCAAAGCATTGTGCCATACACAACTGTACACAAGGTCAGTTATATACTTAGTTATAATTTGTTTATCCATTACCATCATAAACAAAGCCTGTGCATGTTTTCCATGAGATTAATACTCAGCCTATTCCTCTTCAGGAACTTGCAAGAATTCCATTAAGTTCTTTCTTACTGAGAAATTAGACATCACATTTTCAGAAAGATAGTTCAGGAATTTTTTTTTGGCTATTTTATCACAACTAAATCATTCAGCAATAGCATATGTCCTTTTACAAGGAAGGATAAACTTTCAGTTTAAAAGAAAGTAAGGAGTTTGAACCTGAAAAAACAAACAGTACATTTATTATGGCACTTCCTTGGAAGGTCAAGGCTCAGGTCCTTTTTGAAAGACTCGATTGAATAGGAAAGCACAAACAAGACTGCTACTGTCAGAGCCCAGTGTTCAATAATCTCATCAGTGTTCAAGTTATTTGCCTAGATAGGGATTATAAACACAGCTCACCTTCTTTGTTTCCTGGTATTCTGCTGAAATTGATTTTGTCCACTGCTACCATTTTAAAGGGTGCATTCACACTTTTTGGTATCCTGAAGCTTTGAAACAGTACTTGAACTGAACTCTTGAACCTATGAAACAGTAGGCCAGGATTATTCATGGGAATTTTCCCCCTAAGACTGAAATATTATCAGCGTAGGAAGAAAGGTAGCAATAATTATGAAGAACAAAAATACTTTGGGAACTCCTGCTGGGTCTATCCCGACACTCACATAGAGCAAATACAGTTTGTGCGCCTCAAGAACACCCTCTAGTTTCTACTCTTCAGATACCCAGCAATTTTCCTGACATCTCTCATCCTACATTTTTGATCATGATTTCCCATTCTCAGATGAAATTTCAGTCATCAGAACCTTGCTGCCCATTTTTCTTTAAATCAACTTCGAACAGTCAAAGTAGAAACTSTTCCAAACTAATAGGTCAGTCCTCCTACTAATACTTCTCTGCATGATATGTTTCTCTTTCTTTACAGAGCTGTCATCCCCTTTACTTGCCCTWTGTTCCTCTCTTGCTTCTTATCCTAGCTAAGTCAAATCTAATAAAGAAACAGGGAAGGGAAGTGCAGGGAAGTACACAGGGAAGCAGTGCAGAATAGTCATTACACCCTAGATTCTCAAAACAAATAGCAAAATGCTTTTGCTGGCGGCTTTATGGCTCTTGGTTTGTTTTTTTTTTTTTGTTGTTGTTTGTTTGTTTTTGTGGGTTTTTATTTTTTTTTTAATTTGGGGTTTAAATGTCCTGAGTATTTACTAAATAATATTTAAGTGAAGACTGTCTGCTGCTAATCTCCTCTTGACTGACAAGTACAAATCTTTCACAAAACAGCAAGTACAAGACACAGAAATACTCTGCAGAAGTAGCACCACACTGCAAGGGTGAAATGCCAGTTGTAACCCTGGGAAAAAATAAATGGTTGTTGCTTCTTAATGAGAATCATTGAGATTCTTAATGAGAATCAAGTTGAGCCACAACTTGATCAGAGGASAAAAAGCTTTAAGCACTACCACAATGTGCCAGGGAGCACACACTGAGAGCTCTTAAGGTTATGTGCTAACTTGAAACTTTCCATGCTCCTGAACGTTTTATGAAGCATCTGTGCCCACAGCCCTAGTGTGAGTACTRTATAACTTACAGCTGAAATTATCAGTATTCCTAGTATGGTGACTCTATCAATGGAATCAAGCCAGTTAAGGACACAGAAAGACTCATCTGCTCCCATGCGTTGAATGTCCTTTAGATCTTCACCTAAAACTCAGAAGCCTTTCAGCAACTGGCTATATTTATCACAGACACATGATATGGACTAGTTTACAGAGCATTTGGAGTACTCTCAACATAACCTGTAGTGAAGCAAGATACAGTAAGTATAGCAGTATTATTTACCTCTAGTGGAATATTCTGTGCAAAGAATCTATAACTTAATTTATTTGAAAAAGCAGATAAAAATGATCTTTAATGACTGAAAGAGCAGCATCTTTGCCTCGCTATTCCTCTGCAGTAGAAATTGAAGAAYGAGTCAATATGCTTAGGATTTCTCACATTAACCAAGACGAAAATCTAATCAGCTTGCATTTTTTGCAGACTCAAAAATTTGTTTGTTGTGCAGAAGTGGTCATTCATTCAGTAAAGACTACAGTCAGCCAAGAACAGCTTCCACTGACTCTACATGAAATTCTACCACTGAGTTTGGACTGGACTTTTGCACAGCAACAGCATCACAGCAGAATTTAATTCTGAAGATGCTGCATTTGCCAGTTAAAGAGCTTTTAGACTTAAAAAATATTTAAGGCTACTGATTCTACGTAGTGAAAAGAAAATTTAACAAAACTGCAGTACACTGGTTACAGGAAATAATATTTTGGTAGCCAAATCGGAAGCAGCACCAACCCAATGATTAGAAGTCCTAAAGGTGTAATGGTTGTTGAGGATTTTCAGCAAGTATTGTTGGACAGGAGTTTAAATCCCAACCGTTTTGCCAGTATTTCACCTTCAGTGTTGTACAACTGGGATCTGGAGCGAGGGGGCAATTCACAACCGTTGTTCCAAATGTTGCAGTCTCAGGCAAAAATAACCCAAATAAAACACGTTCGGTTTATATTCACAATAGAACCTTGTTATTTTTCCTACAAAGGAAACTGTTTCTCACAGTGAGATCAGTCCTGATATAAGAGTTTTATTCTTTCTACATTTTTTGGTTTTTTCCCTTGTGGACCCAATAGACAAAAGCCTGTGAATCCAAGAGCGACCAGCTCTGTAAAGCTAAATACAGCACAGCACCTTTGCAACAGACAAATTGCAAGAAATATATCATGGCAGTTTTGCAGAGCTGCTTCAAAAAAAAAAATAAAAAGGGGAGCAGCGTGGTTTATGCAACACTGTGGGGTAGCAGGCCGCAGTCAGCGCTCTCTGGAAAGCACGAGCTCACTATGCTGCTTGACACAGCTGACAACAGGCTGCCTGCAGCCTGAAATTCCACAAGGGCTGAAATTCCACCAGGACCTTTAGGGTGAAGGACTGCAGAGAASGGCAAGCTGGGTACATATTGCTTGAAAGGCTGCCAGGGCAAGACTACCCAAGTGATCTCCCTGAGAGGCATCCAGACATGCAGGCCGCCATTCATGCCCTGCAGTTTCCCCTTGGCTCTTGGGATGGGGCTCCATTTGAGCCCTGAACAGCACTCCTGGAGAGGGRTGTTCTGCATCTGTGAGGCAACAGCAGGACTCAGAGCTCCTGCACAGAAATCATTCTGTCAGTCCCTCTAAGATCCCACAAGAAAGCTGTAATCTAGAAAAGAATAATAAATTTCTTCCTTAAAACTCAAGTGATGCAAATCTATTCTTTTAATACTTTTCTTTAATCAACTTGCCTCATGTCAAGCATAAAATCCACATGGTGCTTATTACAGACTACATTTGTTTTACAGCATAGCCAACTGTCTACTAAAACTTTAATCAGAGAGCTGAAGGATGCTATAACTTCAAATGTAAACTCCTCCGTAAGTTCTCCCCATTCAACTAATMGCTGACAGGACAACTTCCCACAAGAGAAAAGTGTATAAACATCATCACCACATCACTGCAGACACCCTGGAACTACAGTTACATGGGAACATTAACTTTGATTGCAACTCAAGACTGACCAAAATAAATGCCACAAGCAGGGACAGAAGTGTTACATATCCAGTGCCACATCCATACTTGATGCTCCCCACGGAGTTTCAGCTTCTGTACAGACTTCCATTAGATGAGAGAAATGCACAGCTAGAGGACATTGCACACACTGGCAGAGTACTGTCTCTGTGCTACCAAGTGAAAAAGCAACCCTCTGGTTTTATAATAAACTAGATCATAAACCTTGAGTTACTGATAACATAACAGGGCCTCATGATTTAACAGGCAAAAACTGCCTCTCTCTTCCTCTGGCTAGTTTTTTGAGCGTCAGCTTTGTCATTTTTACAAGGACTGATCACACATTACTTAAGCCATACGGCACCCTCAGTCAGGTAATTCACCTGTATACATGGATTGGTCCCCTGCAGCCATTAGGACTTGGTGCCATGTATAGACTACCCAGTGTGCAATACAACTCACCCCACATTTAACCTTTCTGGCTTTGCCTCCACTGGTTTTATAAGCCYGATGGAGCAAAACTGCATACAGGCAGTGACAGCAGCATGATGATTTAGAGGCCACCATTCTGATCTGGTACACTTCTAAGCAATCATTCTACAGACATCCAGTCTTCTTAGCAGCAACCTATACAATACCACTTATCAAGCCAAAAYGTATTTAAGAAATTCAAATTTGCAGCAGTAAATAACTGGAAGAAYACCAATAAAGCTTTTCATTAGGGCTTTCTAAAAAAGTCTTGAGAGGGAAAAAATTTCTGCAACTTCTATAGATTCTGCACGGGGACAGGCAAAGATTATATTTAAATTATACTTTCATATTCTTACAGTCAAAACCCAAAACTTCCYTGGCTCAAAGCTGTAGAAAGCACCAGGATTCAAAGCATCACTATGCACAAGTTTCTCCCATGCTGCACTTTCCAGTATTCATAGAAGGACACAATACATACCCCATCATTAACTGAGGCAGAATATTCTGGATTTACGTTGGTCACAGACCTTTATTATTTAGTCCTGCTAAGTTCCGGCACCAAATGGCAGCTTCTGGGTCAGTCGTTTAAGAGTACAGAAAGTCACAGAACTATTATTAGAGGCAAGGATCAGAGGCAAGTCAGAAATACTTTGATATGGCAAATATTTCACCACTCTGCAGTGCAGGTGGAAAGCTCCTTCAAAGGCCTAATACAAAGAAGCATACTTGAGGAACTTCATACACCTGATGTTAGTTTGGAACACAGACAAGAAACTCCAGCATTTCAKCTTAAAGAAGCAGGAAAACAATTCTTGCACATGGCCATGTATTTGGGCTCACATTGCATTGGCAGGGGGTGCTAGGGAATGAGGAAGAAATACTGTTGGAAAAAAAATAAACAAAAAACTGTTGCTCAGGTACCTCTAAAAGTCAATTAAACTTGCACAACCAAATACTACTCTGTGAAGGGTGACCAATTTCCTTTTGAAAGCAATCTCAGTTTATTTAAGTTTGCATGAGAGAATTATTTCCTCTACCAGCAGCAAGTTTAACAAAGCTTGTAAACAATACTGCAGGTTCTAAAAGTCCATGTGAAAATCCACCAATTCACAATGCACACATGAAGATCCTCATGTYCTGCTCAATCAGGACTCAGCATGCACAACTTGTTGATACAACGTCTCTAGTAACTGAAATCCCAGAATGCTGGAGCAGCSTGCATTGAGAAGGGTTGCCTATACAAGGGAGAAAAAAACCCCAACAAAACAAAAATCTCAAACCACAACACACACACAGTACTGAGCAATCTTAGAAAACGAATAGGGGAGAAAGTTATTAAGCTTCTCCTGGCTAGGCAAAAACATAGCCCTAACTGCCAAAACCTGAGCAAAAAAAGTTGAGCTGAGCAGAACATCCAGGAGAATCCACAAGACCCACTGGATCTCTCACTTCTGTTTCTTTACTTTTAGAGAGTATTTAACAGTGCTTTTTCCCTCTTTCATCAGGTATTGGGGGATGCTCCTGGAAGAGGAGGCTGTTTCTACCTTGAYGTTTTCCCTTCAAATCCACCACTGGAGTGCTGTTTTCTCTGAGCCAAATTAAACATACCAGAGGTGCTTTCACAAACCATTTGGGTAGTATAAATGTCAACTGCAAGAAATTAATGCTGCATTAGGAACTTTCTCCAGAGGAAATTGCCTCACAAGAAGCAGTGGCAGAAGGGATTGGCACCTGGAAACCACTTGCTTCAGTCCTCTGGCAAGTCCAGCAACAGCCAAGCCTTCAGGATTGCAAAACAGTATTTGGTGGTTAGGCTTAAAAACATTCAAAAGTTTGCTGAAAGAAGTAACAAGGAACAGTATCTKCAAAATAGTTCTAGGAATATACTGGGCACAATAAGCTTCCTTGTGCTGAATTTCTTCCATCTACAAGGAAAATCCTGGTCAAAACTATGTATGCCACAAGTCAGAAGGGAGTACAATACCCAGGGACTGGGACAGTCATCACACAGGAGGTCAAGGTTCAATCTGTGAGCAAATACCAAGTACTCAAGTTGGTCCTACTCTTCTGATCCTACAAATGACAGACTGACTGATGCCCTGAGAACTTAATTTCAAAGTACTTAATTTTCTGCCCACTGATAAGGGTTTAAAAAAAATCCATTTTTTTAAATCAGAAAGGAGAAAAATGGGTCTTGTTGAATGACCCCATGACAGGTAAACAACCTCTATTGAGGCATATATATTAGTCTAAAAATCAAATTGTGTGTAAGACAATCAAGCCTTCCACCGCAGAAGTTGTTGGACTGAGTCCTTTGACTATTTTCTTCACAAAACATTGTAATACAGAGAATGGCACGTGTGATAGGTAGCAAAAGCAACTGTTTTCATAATAGTAAACTGTACTAAAGTCTCCTGAACTGTTTCATAAAATCTTTCTCTCCCCACCCAAGGCAGAAGTAAGAGCAACTGCCTGTTTAAACTTCCAGTTTCTAGAGGTTTTAAGTTCTACCAGTCTACCACTCGCCTCTTAGTAGTGGCACCAAAACTGGTGGTCTTCCCCATCRTGTCCCTGAACTCCAAGATCCCATATCAAGATTGAGAATTTGGGGTTTTCAATTATTCCCATCCATATTTCAAATTAGAAGTTGGCCACTAACAAATTTAAGTCCTATGGACAAATTACACTCATTCTCAAAAATTRTTTAGGTATACAAACCTGCCATTCCATGTACTATAAAGAAACTGTATTTTCACATAGCAGGTGGTAATACAAGCCAAATCCAAGCCAAACACATGCTATAGCAGAGAAGCTGGAARCTATATAAGTATGTTTTCTATCTCCAATATACTTGGGAGATTCCCACAGACTCCACTAAAGAGCAAAGAACCTTACACATAATGTGACATTCACACACCAACAAACCAGAGGTCTTAAGTACAGTAATCTTTGATAACACAAGAACACTGCTGCCATGAGTGCCTTCTCCTGTTCAATTCTGTGCACCAGCTTACCAACGAGTTTTTACATCTTCATCCTATCACATGGCTCAGTTAATTTGCACATAACGGTCTGAACACAAGAAACACCACTATCAKACTGTGCTTACTTCAACAAGCTTGCTCAGCATTAGATTCCACAGAAGTAAAATGGAATAAACCTCAGTATTAAGGTTTATTTGTATGTCAGTACCTGTTTGTTTGCTCATATGACCACACAGCAGAGAATACATTTTAAAAGCTATTTGACAAAGCAATCACAAGTCTTATYGCAGCCCCTGATTCAGTGCAATAATACACTGGAGCTTGCTGTTAGGTTGACTTGATGAATTACATACCTATCTCTATCATACTCTTTGACATAAAATGTAACTCATTTATAGTCTACAAGGAGAAAATACTACTCCAATATTTAACTAGAAAATACTCAATCGTTAAATAACACCCAATATATTTACTAAGATCCCTGGTAAGTTTTCAACATACAGTATGTATGTACATCAACAGTTAGACCAATGAATAATTCGGATCCCAAACCAACTACAGGTGAATTGATTCTATTCTGAATCAAACTATGTAATAACAAAGCCAAAGTCATGCTTTGCTAACTGAAACCACAGCACCAAAACCAAGACCAGAAGTCCATATTTGCAAAGACTTACCCCACGGCCTGAGCAGATTCATCTTGTGTGTACCTAGGTCAATACATTCAAAATGTTAACTATGGAAGGGGAAACCAAGTATCAACTTAGAGAACATTCCTGTGGTCTCACCACCAGACTTCTCTCAAAATGAGGCTGCCAAGTTTCATGTATCTCATATTACATGAACCACAAGAGTTTGACAGCCCTGGCATGACATCCCAGCTCTTTGCCAATACACACAGAGCCAGCTGAGTCCAGGAAAGCTGACAGATTCTCCAACACAAGAGGAACCACCTAACCAAATTTAACAACCAAGCAGATGCAGCTATCACAACTGCACTCTCACTGGAACAGTAACAACTACAAAGAGAATCATCAGGATGGTGGGACACACCAATACCAGACTCTCCTGACTGCAGGCTGCCATGTCTTCCTCACAGTTAGAATAAATCCCAACAAGTGCACACACACTAGATGCCTGGGAAAAAAACCCCAMAAGTTCTAATCAACTTAGAAAGAAAAATAAAGGCCCTTTCTGGGAAACAGTGTCTGGATAAAAGTCCCCACTCAGAGCAGAACCACAAAGCTGGCCTTCAGACTACTGACTTGGGAGTGGCAGGTGGGGGGAAGAGTTAGAGGTGAGTGAGAGTCACAAGAACACTTTTTGCTTAATCACCTACCATATTCAGAAAGAAACAAGATGCCAATACTGTCACACTTATTTATAAAGAATATATACAGAGAAATACCAGTCACTAGCTGCTTCTAACAGAAGGTACTTGCAGACTTTCAGATATTGGTTAAATGCTTTAGTGGCAACAGTTTTATTTCTTATACAGAACAAAACTGAGCCACTGTATTGATGCAAACACAAATCACCTGCACTAACTAAAGCCCCCTGGGTAAATCAAAGTCAAGTTGAAAGCCGGAAGTCAGGAGGCCTCTTCCAAGACAGATGGGCACATTTGCTTTTCAAGGACATGAATGTGTTGCCACAGACAGCCTCATCTACAGCAGAGTGACCAGGAACAGAATATACATGAATCATACAATTGGTCCCTTTTCCCCACAGATGAAAGCCCATTTCCAGCCACCAAYTGGTACTATGCAATCACTTCAGACCCCACTGCTCCCTCAGATCACAGTAGGGAAAAGAAAATTTGTGGACCCCACCACTSTCTCCATAGCCTGCACTCCCCTTCACTTCATCTGCTGAGAAAATGATCAGACTAGGGGGAGAAATGAAAAGCAGCACATTAGTGAACTGTGACAATGGTTTCCCCTTTTCTGTTTGAAAAACGCATCTGTGCTTACTTACAGAAAAGAATATAGGTCAGAGTCCACAGCAGTTCTGTTAAACATTTAAGCAGATTCAGCTYAATGCACTTGCCCAGAACTTTAGGCTGGAGATGTTAGCCCACGGTGCTATGGGCGAAATCTGCCTGGCTGCGAGGGACACCTGACACTGAGCACCAGCTTCCACTCTGACTGTTTAAGTGTATTAGACACTGTTCCTCACATGCACACACTTGCCTGCATGCACTCTTCACCTTTTAGCATCAATAAGATAAAGACATTATATTAAGAAAAATCTTAAGCTTTTTGGGAAAAAATGTTGCTGTCCTACTCTATGACAACAGAAAGCCACAGATGAAGATGTGAGGTATCAAAATGCAGGCACAAAACTAATACCTCCTCTACCATTTCAGGTTTAGAATAGGAGAACACTGAAAATAGTATCTGTTCTTAAAAGGTTGTTAGATAGCCTAAAAAATAGCATCATAAATTTAAGATATTATCACTGTACTACAGTCCTTCAAAAGTTACTTCTGGGATCTTTTTAGAAATAATCACTACTTTTATCTAACAAAGACCCATAAGCAGACTGCTGTATCCAGCCTTTCCTCCTGCACAGTTTGGGATTTTTTAGCTTTCTTCCTGAAACAAATCACAGTAGCGCTAAWGTTAAGGTGTAGCTGTTGCTACTTGCTTGTTTGACAAAACCTCTGAACCACTAAAGGATTGAGGCAGCAAGAGGCAGCCAGCCCACTGGCTGTGAGTAAAAAAATGCATTAAAACTGTGAGTTTTTACACAGTCACTGATTTGCTTGCCCAGATATTGAACTCTGTCCATAAACACTGCATGCTTGTTTGTAGGTTAAGTTAATCCTGCCTACAAACTGTRCATTTATTAAATTCAATAATACATTCAAGTCAGTAACTGTATTGGCTTGAATAAATTTTGAAATAGTAATTTCCTYTTTTTTTTTTTTTTACCATTCTAGGTTTAAAAGTCTTCCCCCTTCCACAAAGAGAAACAAATTACATTTCCTTTATCACTTTGAAAGGTTGCATTGATATTTCCTTTTAATTCAGAAATCAAATACTGACAGATCCTGTTTCAGTATTTTGTATCAGCTAAAGATAGCAGGATCAGAAAAGATTAGACAGACAGAAAAGGAATACCTTGGCATGCAAAGATCAATGATTAAAGATCACTTCAAATACTGACAATACCAAAAAAGCCACTAAGTAGAGGCCGTTTATCATCCCCAACTCTCCATTTTAAGAACTGGAACTTGACTCTAGTTCCTAAACTTATAATAGAAAATGGCATATTAACTAGTTTGCCAACACATCTACCAGCCTTCCAGGAAATACTGTGTCAGCAACATATGTAAACTACTTGAAGGAGGTTTTTTGGTACTTGTCTCCCAGCCTGGTGTGTTTTTACCCTTAACTGTGGAAGCCACTAATACTTCTTGTTTTAGCTGTCAAATTTAAAACATTAGGGAACATTAAATCAATCACAATATTGCTTATCATTCAATACAAGCCACCAAACCCCACTAAAAATACTACCACCTTCTAYATAATTTTTACAACTAGAAGATTTACTTTGAACCACATTTAAGCAAACAGCTTCAGAAAATACAAATAATCTTTTCAACCTCAAAGCAGTGAAGAATAAACTGTAAGTGCCACATATGAGAGCATATTTCTGTATTTACATAATAGACAACTTCAAGTAATTAATCTGGAAAGTTATTTGGTGTATAACAGTATCTAACACTAGGGCACAGAGGAAAGAAACACACACCCCACGAACTAGTTATGATAGTCAAAGCACAAGCCTTTTAAAAGAGACAAGTTGAGAARGCTGAGTTAGATTAGTCATCAAAAGCTCTTCTCAGAGGCATACAGAAAAGCACAAGCGATCAGTAAGAACAAGGGAAGAAGAAAAACCAAACCAAAACAAAACCACAGAAGCCAGACTACTGGGAGTCCTCTCACAAGATTTCAACTTTCAGAGACCAGTTCAGCCATGCAGCAATAAAAGATTCAGGCTGATGAATTTTCAGCACTGCATCAAAAGCTCCCTACATGCTACTAACACATCAAGAGAGCAAGTTTGACAAGGACTTCACAAATTCGACAAATAATATTTGTAAAGAGGTCTTATCCATAACACTTCAGATCTTATCCACAGTGAGGTACAAAATCTCCGCTAATAAAGTAAACACAGTTCTGCCTGGCCAGGTCTGAAGTAAGAGGAAGATGGACTTAGTCAACTCACTCTTTTGCAACTGAGGAACTCGCAAGGCTTTAAAACCACAAACTGCTGTTTTCATAAATCTGTGGGTCACCAMAGCACGGATACAGAGTCAGGCTACAAAGTTACTTCAAAGCAACTGCTGTGCTTTGGAGTTCCCGCAGCCCAGTGCCATCAATGCTGCCTGAACATGTCTCTCCACAAGGAGCCGGGTGCTCAGAGTGTGCAGAACATGGCAAAACATTGACCCTATGCTGTAGAGAAACACACACACAATCCATGGGTTTCCCCCACCATCACTGTCCTACCCCCATTCATCCCTACAACACACAGCTATTCTGGCAGAGAATTTTATACTGAAAAGTCTGCAGAGCAGCTTGGATAAATTGAATCTTAGCCTACCTTCAGAAAGCCTGAGGAAAGAACAGTTGTTTAGAAAAGTCATGTTGCAACATGTCAAATGATTATTCACTTTTGCCCTATGGACTAACAGTTCTCSCTCACTTTTTCTAAGTGACATAAACCAGTCTCTGAATTCCTGTCTGCTACAGGCAAGGAAAGATGAATATGGTGCTTCCAAAGAACTGAAGACTTTCCTTTACTCAATTAGTTTAACCACATTATAGAATTGACCTGGAAGTGTATAACTTGCTGCTACATCTATTTACTTTAGGCTTCTAAATTAATTCAGCATTGCAGGAAAAGTGGGAAGAAAGAAAGATGGAAAACTAGAATACACCAGTTATGTGAAACAGTGGTAAAGTTATTTTCACCCTCTGAAAATATTTCTTTCCTCAGGGTATAAATGAGTTCCAATAAATAGAAACAAGCATATTTTAACAAAGTTAATTTAAATGTGAAATTATCATAGTTAYATTAAACTCCACTGTAACATATTCATCATTTAAATTAAGCCATTTGAATGCTATATGCTCACTGACTATGTTTTAAACACAGACAAACCACTATCTTTGGGTACACAAACTCTGAGTTGAAAAGTTAAACATTTCAGAATAATTTATCTTTYTGAATGAGAACTTTCTCTGCATTAATTTAATTAATTCAGTTCAGTGACTGGATTTTGAAGCATGAGAAATTAAGCCAATTGAAATCTCTTAAAATATCACAATATCAAACACTTTTTTAWATAAAAACCCTCTAATATTTCAGAAGAAAGTAGTTATGAATCTAAGATACCCACTGCATAATGTCCATCCAGTAGGTCATACAGAAGTATTACAAGAAATTATAGKTACCTTTAATTATAACTGGGAATAGACAATGCACCATTACACTCATTTTTTTGCCTACAGAGAAATAGCAATGAATGGTGCTAAACGAATAAAATAATTGCTCTTGGAACAGGAAACTGTTTCAGCTATCCCATGTTCCTAGATGGCAATCCTTCTATAACAATGAGCTTTGAAGCATTTAAGTTCTTCAAGGTATCAAATTAATTTGGCAAATCCAGGTTTCTTTCTGCCTTGCAAAACTTAGGTGGATAGCAATAGGCTTTCAACTGCATCTAACACACAGCATCCTACAGCTCCACAGAGTTACCAGTGGAAGCATATGGTACTGGAAGAGCCAAGACTTTGGCACTGAGATCCCATTTCACAGCCTCAAGTACTGACTACCAGTTCATTGTGCTTACCATCTGAAAAACACTGCACCAGAAAACTAACAGAAAAGTAGAGAGCAGAGCACCTGCAGAATAGAAATAGCTATCTGCAAGCTATAATCATGAAGGCTAAGAGAAGGCATCAGGGTATCCTAATTAGAGCCTTCCATCACCTAAAGGGAGCCTACCAGAAAGATGGAAACTATTTACAAGAGCATATAGYGACAGGACAAGGGGGAATGGTTACAAACTGAAAGACAGTAGATTCAGATTACATATCAGGAAGAAATTACTTACTGTGAGKGTGGTGTGGCACTGGAACAGACTGCCCAGAGATGTTGTGGATGCCCCATGCCTAAAAGCATTCAAGGCTAGGTTGGATGGGGCTCTGAGCAACCCGGTCTAATGGAATGTATCCCTGCCTATGCCAGGGGGGTTGGAACTAGATGACCTTTAAGGTCCCTTCCAACTCAGGCCATTCCATGATTCTATGATCTGTCAGAGGAAAAAAAACACGTAAACATGAACTCATAAGGAACAAAAGCAGTAAGTATACATCTGTTGACTAGGAGGATACTCAGTCTGAAGAACCTGACCCTCAGCACCATAAGCAATCTGCACTGAGAATCACTGGGTGGTAAACCCTGCTGCTACTCAGCTGGCACAAAGGACAAGGCAGAATATGTTAACCATCACCATCTAACAACCATGTGTTAACACCACCCCCAAAACAAAAGCAGCACCAGCTGAAGCTTGCATGCACCGGTCCTTTCTCCCCTGCTGTGGCAAGCCTGCCATCACCTCATCATGATGCGACTTTCCTTGGTCCTCAGTTTAAGCTATTATGGCATGATTATGACTGTAGGGATTTCTTAAAAGCTGCTCTTTAAGGTTAGTCAATATTGAGTTCTGGACTTATGTTTCTATTTCATTTTACCTATAAAAATCTCCCTCGTGGAGACTAACATACTTTAACTCTATTTAAGTACAGCCCAAACATCTCCTGAAAAAAAAAAAAGGGGGGGGGGGGGATTGCCAACCATCCATCTTCTCTCCTCCTCTTCCCTTCAGAACAGATCCAAACTTATCTTCCACTTGACCCATCCATTCATATTTTGTAAACTGATTAAATCTGCAATCTGAGTGCTTTCCTGAACAGTTTTTTTTTTAATTTCTTGCCTACCACTTTTGACTGCTAGAGTCTTTTCCCTATGGAAAAGATTTCCAAAGACTAATGATGTTAAAGAGAGCTGCTGGAGCAAGTTGACTTCACACAGCAGCATTAGACACAGATCACTGTAATCTTCTGAGAGTTAAGCTGACAGTTTGAATACATTGTTCTCCTTCATCTAATTTAACATGCAAGTAGAAAAGAGACTTTTTCTTCAGTAGTAAGATTTAAAATTTTCATCTTAAAAACTCCTACTAAAATTTTTCTAGCCGAGGTATTTAATGTGTTATTTCTTGAATGAAACACAGAATGTCCTTTTATTATCCATCTTTAAAGCACTCAAAAGTAAACTTTTCTTTGTTGATGCTACCATTAACTCTGAACCACCAGCAGGAAGAGGCTGGTCAACCAAAGGCAGTCTGTCTGTCCTCCCTTCCTGAAATGGCCCGTGAAACAGTTATTTAAGCAGAAATTTTTCTTCATTTATAAGGAAATCACTAAATACATTAAACTATCATAAAATTGCCTGTGGCTATTGACACAGATGATGGAAGAAAGTAAATAGTTCATACCTGTTTTAGAATTGTTGCACTCATACTGCTGACAGGAGGATGCCTTTTGATAGYGTGTAGATTTCCTAACCATTTCCAACCCCTCTTTGGCTCACGTAAATCACATCATAGTATSCGATGCATGAATTCTGCTAGCCATTTGAAGTATCAATCCTTTCTTTAGGATGCAAACATGAGCTCAAACACCTAACATTAGCCCAAACAACTTCTCTTCTGTGCTGCAATACAAATGCCACACAACTTAATCATTGAGTTAAACAAAATCCTAGCTTGCCTGGGAAGTTGTCGTAACTTCAAATACTTCTTTCATAGGCTCGAASTTACAGGATTTACAATTATTTTCATTAAGAATTCTAAATTGAGAGATTTCACATCTATACATACTGAAAAATTCACACACTTGTTTAACTTGAACATGAGATTTGTATAAGAACACAAGATGAGGAAAGAAAATTGTCTTCCCTGTCCAACYAGGCTTACCTTAGCATGCCTTGTACACTGCTTCATTCTCTCAGCTACAAAGAACATGCAGTCACCAGTCCAGAATGTGAAGAAAATGAGAAAAATCATTGGGGTACTTGGCAGAAAACCTGGATTTGCATCATCTGGCACAAGAGGCAGGTAACACTYGCCTGAGTAGGATGCTTTTACAAAATTCCTGGCAACCTTAAGATCAGAATCAGAGATGCAGTCTCAAGGCCAAAGCTTCCACCTCTTTTCCAGAAACTGGCAATCCAGTCCCCTGGATTAAAGAAGACAGCCCTAGAGATGTGAAGAACGCCAGGTGCACTTGCTCTTGGCTTTCTTCTTTAACTTCTTCCATTTCCAGCCATAAGATTTGAGACTCCCTAAGCTTGAGCTTCACATGCATCAGACCTTTGCTTAATCCTTATGTTCTAACCCAAACAAAGATAACTAAAAATAAATTCATCTGAATTCAGAAGTTAGCTCATTTTCAACAAGTTTACAATTCCTTCATGCAGATCGGTATCCTTTAGGACTATTTTTACTACCCTAAACTAGAACTTGTTTATACTGGACTTTGACCCACAGGTGAGTGCTATCATTTAGCCTAAGAACTTCTGTAAAAAGTTCTGAATAACCTCCATAAAAATKGCCCTCAACTAAATAGAAATAAATTGGATCGATATCCCTTCTTTAGGATACCCTTGTTTAGGATTAGCATTAAATTATAAACTTTCAATTTACCAGATAACTGCTTTATTGAGTATTTATTTTTTGGCTATGCAGGGAACTGTTTGAGTTTCAGGGCTAAGCACATTCTGTTCCACTAAAATGGCAACTTGCCAAATCCATTTAAATATTTAAACATTAACCTCAAAGTCACTGGTTTGCAGAAAGGCAGCCGTTAATCCACAGAGATTAAATTTTTCTCTAGGCAGTGTCATTGAGTACAAAGGCCATTTTGCCTTTTTCTGTAAGTGATTTCTGGAAGAGCTGAAGAGTGTGAAAAAAATACTTCTTCACAAAAGTRGACAGACACACATTATTTGATATCTTCCCCTGCTGACAATAGAAATTCATCTTCTGCATTTAAAAATGTTATTCTTTTGCATTAGTAAACCCAAAAACTTTGGAAGAGTTCATAGGCAAGTTTTCGTGCTGTTATTCTACGTCAAACCCGGCTGCCAAACAGTAGTTCTATACTGACAGCTACAAGTCAAAATAAGGTAAGCTTTAAATATTTATGTGACAATAAAAAAAAAA